>NC_029777.3:110186485-110233017 GCF_000817695.3 Arachis duranensis
GGTTCAACCTAAACCCGACCCCGCCCCGCCCAAGAACCCGCCCCGGTGCGGGGGCGGGTAATTACCCGCCCCGAGCGGGTAGGAGCGGGGTGGGTACCCGCGGGTTCGGATAGTGTTGCCACCCCTAGGGCAGATATTCATGATTTCATGTTGATCTAAAAATTCAATGTCTACCACTCTTGTTCCATCGGACGTTTTTTCATTCGTCTATTCATAATAGAATTGACTTACATACGATCTAGACATTGATGACTTTTCCAGTTTATAGTTTTCTGTTTTGCTACTCTAATTTTTTAAAATTTTGTTATTTTCTTTATTTTTTATTTTAAGTTCTTGAACTTTTATTGAACTCTCATTTTTTATTAATGAATTTGATGTTTTATATTTTATTATTGTTTATTTGAGATATTATTGCTTTCTTAAATTGAGTAGTTGTAGATTTTATTATTATTGTAATTTATGGTATTTTATGTTTATGTCTTCAAGTATTTGATGAAATGTCTCGGTTATAGAGTAGATTTTCATTCTTGGCTTGGGTTGAAAATTTGAGTTAAATGTCCAAGTTGATTGATAATTAAGAGATGTTAATTAATCTTGTTTCTGTTAACGCTTTTACTAATTTTAATTAGTAAGTTGGTTAAGACTTGTGGATTAGAGTTAATTAAGCCTAATTGACTTTCTTTAATTTGTAGAGAGGTTGACGAATTTGGTTTACTCTTTATAATTATGGTATTGTGGTTAGTGACAAGGATAGTGATCTTTAACATTCAATTTTTGCCAAGATTTTTTTTAGAGTTCTAGTTTATTACTTTAAATTATTCCTAGTCTTATTGCTTTGCCATTTAATCCTTATTTGCTCTTTTAATTTCTAGTCAATTTAAATTTCTGTTTATTGCAATCAAACTCCTACTTTTTTTCCATAGCCAATGATCATGCACTACATTAAAATTCTAAACTCTGATAATGTTGAATTCCGGTTTAGAATTATATCTACAACGAATTTTGAACTTTTAAACTTAAATTTCTAAACTGGTATTTAGCACCCATAATCGTACACTAAGAAAAATATGCAATGGAGCTGGTCAAGAAGTCTGGAATAGAAAACTGAAAGCCAATGAACACTCCTATGCATCCAAACTTGAAGATGGAGAAGGATGAATATGGCAAGGTAGTGTTTAAGACACGTTATAGAGGGATGATTGGGTCTTTAATGTATTTAATCTCATCAAAGCTCAATAACATTCAAAGTGTGGACTTATGTTCAATATTTCAGTCTCAACCAAAGGAATCACACCTTGTTGCAGTAGAAAAATCATCCGATACGTTTATAGGACAACCAACTGTAGTCTATGGTATCTTAAAACTGATTCTTTTAATCCTATTGCTTTTAGGGATGCTAATTTTCAGGTGATCTAATGGATAGGTGAAGCACAAGTGGAATTTGCTGCTGCTTAGGCAAATTTATCAATGCTTGATGTAGCAAGAAGCAAGCTACAGTTTTTCTTTCAACGGCTGAGGCATAGTATATAGCAGCATCCCTCTGTTGCTCCCAGGTTCTATGGTTGAAAATTCAACTAATTGATTATAAGATTAAGATTGAAAATATTTTCCATATGTGTGATATGAGTGTCATTAATATTTCTAAAAGGAAATTATGTGAACATGTACAAAAGGAAAATATTGATGTCCAGTTTGTTAAATTAGACGATTAATTAGCTGAAGATAAATTGAGGAGTGCTAGGGAGCCAGCAACTTTTGTGATTTGTAGCCATCAATGATAATTTTAATAGTGTGAGATTTCATCCAATGGTGTGAGATTACTCACTTTCTTTTGCTGGTTACATGCTGACCAGAATTTAAGAAAGTTGTTGGCTCCTTAGACTTTTTCTTTTGTAAATTAAGAATTGCTTTGGGAATTGTAAGTGCTGCTAATCTATTTAACTGAATTGACAAGATTTTCTAAGTTTTTGTCTCACAGGACGTAAAGAGATATTTTAAAATTGTTTTTTACTGTATTTAACTGATTTTATTCGATTATTTTTTGCATTAATTATTTTATTTATTTTGAGAAAACTTTTCCAAAATTCTTTTCCAAATCAATTCCAAAATCTTTCCAATGATAAAAAGATTTTATTTTATTCATGCATCAGATACAAAACCTTTGCAGTTTCAAAACTTTCCCATAACTGCTTTTTACTCAGCATTGATCACTACCGCTCTTAACACCTCTCACCCACGTTCTATTTAACTTTTCTAGTGTTGTGTTATAATGCCAAAAAGAAAGATAATCATTAGGAGAGGAGGATATCACCCATACGTTCAAACTCGCCGTTCTAAACCCTCTACCATCTTCATTGACACCACACCGCATCACCACTACACCACACCTCTCAACCTCCTGCTGCATCCATGGCGTGAACCAAGATCTCCACAAGTTGCTTTGCTGCTGCCTCTTCTAAACCGAGTTCTTCTTGCCCTAGTTCTTTGAGGGGAAAGAGGCCAATCACAGAGGAGGAAGAACACATGAAGCTCCTCCTTCTCTTCCTCCCCATAGTATGAACTCTTGTTTCTCTCTTCACTCCGTTGTTGAGCCAAGAATGCATGGCCCTAGTGACTATAAATCTAAGTTTGCTAAGCTTCCAAAAGATTTTTGAACTTAATAAATTGTCATTTCTTTTAAAATGATATTATCGATATACCCCATTTGTTGCTCCAAAGTTGGTTTCACTTGAATTTCTGGCCGAGAAAGAATTGGATTTTGTTCAAATTTTTAGCTGCCAAGAATGGCTATCTTTGTTTGTTGTTCGCGGAAAAGTATATTCTGATTTGGTTAGGCCATTTATCTTTTGGACTTAATATAAGTTGTCATTTCTTTTAAAATGATATTATTGATATACCCCATTTGTTGCTCCAAAGTTGGTTTCACTTGAAGTTTTGGCTGAGAAAGAATTGGATTTTGTTGAAATTTTTAGCTGCCAAGAATGGCTATCTTTGTTTGTTGTTCGCAGCAAAGTATATCCTGATTTGGTTAGGCCATTTTATGCTGGTTCAACCATCAAGATGTTAGGATTGTTTCCTATGTGAAAAGCAAGGTTATTATCCTTGACAAAAACAAAATTGGTGAAGCATTGAGATATTAAGATTCTGGAACCAATGTTTTTACTTCTGGGAAGTGGGACCTTGATTTTATTGTTAGCCTAAACACTGCCCTTCGCATTATTTGTGAACAAGTCTCTCTTTGCACTAGTCTCACACCCACGCAAAACCCACGGCCCAGTCAATATCAAACTACATGGCATTATCACTCATTTTATCTTCCCTTAAAATGGTTCCTCCAACGGTAACAGTTTGACACACTAATGTTGTGTGCTCTCATTCAAGGAATTCCAATCTCTTTTGCATACTTAATGATGAGGCATGTGTATGAGTATGTTAGAAGTGACAAAAATGCTGCCTTGCCCTATGAACTCTCTTTTACAAAGTTTTTTTGTTTTATAATATTGATCTCTCTACTGAAATTGCCAAGGAGCATAACTCGTTCTTGAAAGGAAGTGGTGCAGTGAGAAGAAATCTTGTAGAGCAACCCACTGAACTTCCTAAAGATTTCAGAATGCTGGACGACTCTCCTACAGACTCGAAGAAGAAAAAATAGGGGGTCCAAGATCAAGGTTCTTTCATGCATAGTCAAAAATGTGATCCATGAAGTCAACAAACTTACTGATTTGTTGATAATGCGTACCAAAATGCAAAAGAGAGACGTACCTGACCTTGAATTGGAGATTACGAAATCCAAGCAAAGATAGGTATAGTTGAGCAATACTTCAAGGAGCTCAGTAACTTTTTCATTTCTCTAAGAAGGATACTGCTGTTTTACGAGATTTTTTAAAGTTTTTTCTCCTGTTTTTGCTTTTTTCTCTACTTTATGGATGACTGTAATAAGTAATAACTCTTGCACTGTCTTTTCTTATAAACTGCTAGGTCTTATCTTTTGTTGCAGGTATCTTTTTGATTTTCCTCCTTGATGACAATAGGAGAAAAAATTAAAGAGATTAAACAATTCCCTAGTTTTATGCTTTATGGAATTATGCATAAACTAAGTTTTTGTATTTGGTATCTCTCTTACTTTGCTTTATCTGGTACAAACTTTTAAGTGCTGACTTAACTCCTTTGTTGCTTTGATATC
Source organism: Arachis duranensis (assembly GCF_000817695.3). Taxonomy (NCBI): domain Eukaryota; kingdom Viridiplantae; phylum Streptophyta; class Magnoliopsida; order Fabales; family Fabaceae; genus Arachis; species Arachis duranensis. Next base: position 110,190,669 of record NC_029777.3, read on the forward strand.
TAATAGTCACATATACCATGTTTTGTCTAGTATTTCTTTTCTATATGTATGTTGTTTTAGTATATACTCTGGTGCTACTATTTTGAGTCAAGAATTGAATATTCACTTTTTGAGTCTAAGAATTGAATATTCACTTTGTGATGACAAACATAATTAATAATTTTCTATTATACCTATTTTCTTTTTGAATATTGTAGGTATTAATGGATTCGCAATCAAAGATCACAATCAAGCGATCCATAATTCAAGCAAATCAGCATATATATGAGTAATACACACTGAGATTCAAATAAAATATATTTGGATAACTGCTGCACTTAATATTGAAGAACAAGGAGGAAAAGATTCTCTTTTCAATGCCATCGGCCAAAATATTGATGTGTGCAATGGCTAGTTTGATCAAAAGAAAAAGTATTCCAACATTGAAGGAGAGATATCAAGTCTTATAAAAGATACAAAAGGTAAAAGAGAGAAGTGTACACAAAAAGTTATTTAATTTTTTGTTGAGTATTTGAATTTGAAAATGTGTTGGGATTAGAGTGCACTTGGTTCTCTAATTCTCTTTATTTAAGTTGGGTTAGCACTTGGGATAATTTACGTGAGTTACAAGAATGATTATAGTGAAAATTCTACCAGTGGTAATTGGATGTAAGTCATATTGCAATGTAGTCAAATCAGGATATATGTTGTGTTTCTTTTCTCTAGCCTCCTTTGCAACTTTCACTTCTATTCTGTTTTGCACTCCAGGGCAAGATAAAATCATAAATAATTTCGTGAACTGTGTACTGCATCACCTCTTTTATTAAGTATTACAAATAGTTTTTAATTTAACCCCTTTTCTCAACTCACTTGTGAACTTTTAATTGGCATCAAAATTAGGCTTAAGCGGGCCAAGCCTCATAGCTTGGAGTTTTAGATCTATGACAAACAATGTTGTTGCGTACACTAACAGAAGAATAATCTAACAATAGACCACTATACTTTAATGGTACAACCTATTATCTATTAGAAAGAAAGAATGAGGATCTTTGTATAATCTATTGATTACAACATTCAGAAGATCATTTTCAATGGACTAGATATTTCTACCAAAATCAATGAGAAAGGAAATGTTCCAAAAGAGGATATTGAATGGAATGACAAAGACAAAAAAATAGAGCTAAAGGTTAAAGCTATCACTTTGATGCATTGTGCAATTAACTTTAAAGAATTCAAAAAGGTCTTAAGATGCAAAACCGCAAAGAAGATATGGGATAAGCTACTGTTCAACTCATGACGGAACTGAACAAGTTCAAGAAACTCAAATTGACATGGTTATGAAAGAGTATGTGATGTTTCTCGGGTATATCCTCCCTATGTTCGATAGAAGTGCAGATTCTGGGATGTTAGCGTCATTCTGGAAGTGCAGTGATTGTTAGAAGTTTCAAGTGCTTTTTCGGGTCGTGCTTTTTCGGGTCGTTCTTCGACATGGTTTCAAATATGGAGTCACTGGAATCTACATGCAGATTGGGATACATTTGATCTGGCTTTCCTCTATCAATTCCAACTGGATATGTGCCCAATTTCGCAAGAAATTTGCTGGAAGGAAGTAGAAGGCTGGGAGATTGAGTGAGAAGAGATTAAGGCTACATTACCACTACAACAACAGCCATAAATCAATCAAGAAGCAACCAAATCTCAGCCATCAACAAAACAAGAAATCGATGCATCATCAACAGAAATTCAAGAAAAAAAGAGGTAGAAGTCGATGCAAATTTAGATTCAATAAGAAATTCATCAACAAATCACTTTCATTTTCACAAATCAACAAGTCAAAAATATGAAATTGATGAAGAAGATGCAAGAACTACTTATAATTCAAGAAAAATTACAGAGCTCTCAAATAAAATCAGAAACACAACAGAAATTAAAGATGTAAAATAAAATAAAAAAAACCTACATCTACATTTGGAGAAATATTAAACTATTGGAGGACCTTCGCAATATATATGCAGACCATATGATTAAGTCTTTAAGAAACACTGTAATTGTGATAACAGTTGAAGAGAAAATTAATTATCACAATAATTAGAGCATTTTGATCTAAATTTGGATAATAATATTTGAATCGAAAAACAAACAAATTATGGAATGAGTAGGATGCAAAAACGTTACAGTAATTAAAAAGCGAGAAAAGAACAAATAGGTCCCTGACCTTTTGTCCTATGACATTTTTGTCCCTGACCATTAAAAAATACTTTTAAGTCCCTGACCTTCACAAAATTTGGACAGGTCAGTCCCTCTCTCTCTGTCAGGGACTGATCCGTCTAAGTTTTGTGAAGGTCAGAGACTTAAAAGTATTTTTTAATGGTCAGGGACAAAAATGTCTTTGAGACAAAAAGTCAAGAACCTATTTGTCATTTTCCATTACCTCCTTTAACGCCCCCACAAAGAATACCTCACAACACTTTGTTCACAATTCAAAGTATGGTCTTCAATCTCACTTGCGTATACAACAATTTCATTAGCAGTAAAATTGTCATTTGTCGTGGACTAGTATTTGTCAAATCGAAAGGTATTATAAAAAAAAATATTATTTTAATTATTTTTCATCTAATATTTTCTCACATTTTTGGTGATGTAGATGGAATAAAAGTATAAAAATATAAGTTTATTTACTATAAATTTAAAAATATCAAACTTAGTGGTCAACATTCTTTTAAGTTTGTTTGGGGTAAGTAAAACCATTTACAATGGGATGGTACACTACATTTCTAGACCTTTGTGAGAATTTCAGAAATTAATTAAATATTCAAAATTTAATGTTTAATTTCTTTGTTTAATTTCTTCGGCTCCAATGCAATAATCAGTATTCTTCTTTTCCTTTCAGTGTGGATTCCTCATTAATGCACATGGGCTTGTTTCCTATAGTTGAAAGGTTATCAGCTGCCACTATGCCTTTTCAACCTCATCCCATTATTATTATTATTATTATTATTATTATTATTATTATTATTATTATTATAGAAACTGTTTTTACTCGCAGGATGTGAAGATACTAATATCTGCATATGTGAAGATACTAAAATAAAATGCCTTTTATTAATTATTATATCGTTTTGCTAGAAAACCAACTAGAAATGGATCCAACCCTAAAAATAAAGCAATGGCTTGTCCTATACTTTAGTCTTTAGTTGGTTTCCACACTTTTTTTTATTATATATATGTCATGTAAGAACCTCCTAACCCTAGCCGTCACTCTCAAACCCTCTCCTCTCACGGTCTCATCATTCACCACCGCCGACCGCCACATCCTACCCCCTCAGCCCCTCACCGCCAACGCTAAGATCCTCCCCTCTCACTCTCGACGTCACCGCTCACTACAGCAGTGAGTCGTCGCCGTCTTCCAGTGTTCGCCATCTTCGCCGGTCTTCGCGTCTGCGCCTCTTCTTCGTTTTCGCCAACAGCTGCTCTGCTCTCCGGTAAGTCACCTTCTGTGAACTCTGAAATTTTCATTTACTTTGATTTTGAAGCATTTGTTAATTACAGTAGCAGTGTTATGATTTCTGTGAGACAGGTTAATTATAATTTATATTTCTGTTTCTAATTCTGATTTCTATTATTTATGTGATTCTTTGTGGAATCTGTGATTTGATTTTCTGTGATTTATGTAATTTATATGATTTTGAGACGTCTGTGAGTTAATTTTTGTATTTTACGAATTGTTCTGTGATTTATGTTATTTTTGTGATGTCGTCAAGCTAGTCTCCTTCGAGCCCTCTCTGTTTCCTCCCTCTGTCCGATCTGAGTTTCCTTCCTCTCTCACCGACACTTCCCTTCCTCCCTCGTTGTCGCTAAGCGCTGTTGCTTCAATTTATGATGTTGCTAATTTTTTAAAATAATGGTTGATGGTTAATTTCAATGATTTTGTTGAATTTTTCTTGCTGAGTTAATTTTCTGGATGAGATTCTGAGTTGGAGTTGATGATTGATTTTAACTGTGGTTGTTAATTTTGTTAATTGTGTGTTCTGAGTTGGGGGTTGTTGGTGATGTGATTCTGAATTTACTTTGGATGCTGAGTATGAATTCTTTGTTTTGAGTATGGATTCTTTTAGTTTTTCTGTTTTTGGATTTTCTGACTTTGGATGCCGAGTTTTCTGTTTTTGAATGCTGAGTTTTTATTGTTGAATACTTGATTATAAGTCTTTGTTATAATTTTTTGATTCTGAATTCTTTGTTGTTAGTGATTTGAATTTTTATGTAAGTTTGTTATTTTGGATTTTTTTTGTGAGTACTGAATTTGATCTTCTTGGTTCTAGCCTCCAAAAGCAAGAACTGTATATTGTTGCCAAGAATGTCATTAGAGGTAAAGGAATTGCTCAGAGATGATAAATTGGATAGAAGAATTATGCAGCACCAGCACCAGGTTATTGTTGTGCAAGAGCCAATAAGTCATAGAGTGAAAGAGAATTTGAGAATAAAAAAGAAAATTGATTTTATTATGATATGCATGACTCTTTTACACTGAAATGTACAAATATTTTTACCTAGTTACTGCTTTAGTTTTTATAATATCTATATGTATAATAAATTTTAATAATTTTATTAGTCCGTGTGTCGGCTTGTCGTTGCTCCCCTCATTGGTCGTCTCCTTCTCGGGTATTGCACAATCTCCTTTTAGAGGTCGGGGTGGGGACGGAGTGATTGATTAAGTTGTATTAGGTATTTCTTGTATTAGCGAATGAAGTGCATACCAAGTGTTTGATAAGATTCCTTCAATGCTTTCCTGATCAAACTCCCATTTTTTTAATTTAATTCTGTGTATTATTTTTATGATTATGTCTTGTTCATTATTTGTCTCATTCAATTGTGTTGATTTCATTCCTTGCTTCGGCTTCATTTCTTTTCTGTCACTCGTTTGATTTGTCCGTATTATTCCTATTATATCTTGTGATCTGATTAGCTTGTATTCAGCATGTTGTGTGGAAAATTGGATTATCATTGTTAAAAAAACATTGGAAGTTCTCTGTTCTTAGTATGAATTTGATGTAAATGGATTTTCATTGTTAAAAAACATTGGAAGGTCCTATTTTTTATTGTTTAAGAGAGCATGTAGGTTTTTTATTTGAAACACTGAACATTTAGCTTGAGTTGGAGCTGAAATGTGTCGGTATAATAATTGAAACTAATGAATTCTTTGTTGGATGTTAATCATAACTGAGATTTTTATTTTGAATGAATGGCAGAGATGGGTGAGGAGGTGAAAGCAATTGTTCCCGAGTCTGTGCTTAAGAAGCAGAAGAGGGAGGAGGAATGGGCCTTGAAGAAAAAGGAGGAGCTTAATGCTGGAAAGAAGAAGAGAGCTGAGGGCCGCAAGCTCATTTACAGCAGGGCAAAGCAATATGCAAAGGAATACCAGGAGCAGGTTGCATTTCACCTTAATCTATTTCCCTTTTTCTCTGTTTTAACGTTTGTTTCTGTTTCCTTTATTGCGCTTTGCATTTTTCTCCGCCACATTGACCCGCTTTTATATTACAGGAAAAGGAGCTGATCCAATTGAAGCGGGAAGCAAAGCTGAAAGGTGGATTCTATGTTGATCCAGAGGCTAAACTCCTGTTTATCATCCGCATCCGTGGGTATGTGTTTGTTTCCTTTGTTACTCCATATTTATGCTATTTATACTGTTTCCCAAGTTTTAACCAATTCTGTAATCTGGGTATTCTTACTTGTTTGAGCTGTGTTTTTTCAGTATCAATGCCATGGACCCCAAGTCAAGAAAGATCTTGCAGTTGTTGAGGTTGAGACAGGTACTGCTTATAATCATTGAATGTTGAGCTTTATTGTGTTATTTCTTATGTGGGCGTTATTATGGTTTACTTGGTGCTAGTGGTACAGTTCATGACTGTTGTTTTATAACCATGTTTAATGTGATGATCATTGATGTGCTTCAATTTGAATTCAAGTCCCTGTTTAATGTGTATTTAAATTGGAATAGGTTATATTTGTCTGGTCATTTTTTGTCATTCTCGAGAAGCATTTGTTTTTGGCAAATTTCATGTATTCTGATCTACTTGGTAGAAAAACCTCACTTTGGAAGGTAATGATTAGAAAACATTATTCTTTTGATTGTGCACAAATTGTTTGTCTTGTGTATTCAGTAATATGCGCAATGTCTCAAGGCCACCAATATTAGTCACAACATAAAATTCAAAGTTATGTTAATTTTCTTTCACAACTTATTCTCCCCCAAATTATGCTCTTAATTGTGGTGTATCTTATATTTATACACTATGTCCTTGTGGTATTAGGGTATAGCCTTATTTCAAGTTCTTTTGGCTTCAGATCTTTAATGGTGTATTCCTCAAGGTTAACAAAGCAACCATGAATATGCTGCACAGGGTAGAGCCGTATGTTACATACGGGTATGCGAATTTCACATATTCAGAGACCACATCATCTTGAGTCGCTTACCTGCATAATGCCTTCTTAAAGCATTCAAAATTGATATTTCAGGTATCCCAATCTGAAGAGTGTTAGAGAATTAATTTACAAGAGAGGCTATGGAAAAGTTGATAAGCAGAGAATTGCTTTGACAGACAACGCCATCATTGAACAGGTGAGTTTGGTGTATGATTTATGTTCCCTTCAATGTCTTTTATATGTAATTGTCACTTTTCTTTCAATCTCTTCATATACTCGTACATTGATCCAATGGTGTTAAACCATGATGGTGACTGAAAAAGGAAACAAATTAAGTGATTGTTGTTGTAATGATATGTTCAATTGCCCTTATATGATTAAAATATTCAATGTTAGACATTGGGGAAGCACGGAATTATATGCGTTGAAGATCTGATCCACGAGATAATGACAGTTGGTCCTCACTTCAGAGAAGCAAACAACTATCTATGGCCCTTCAAATTGAAGGCTCCATTGGGTTGTTTGAGGAAGAAAAGAAATAATTATGTCGAAGGAGGTGACGCAGGTAACAGGGAAGCTTACATAAATGAGCTTATTAGAAGGATGAATTAATTTACTTTTTTGTTATATGGTCATTAGTATTATAAAATCATTAAGGATAAGATGTTTTTTTTCGTTCTTCTAGTTTTGGTTTGGAAAGAATCTGTTATTTTGACTAATGCTTGAACCGATGAGGATGTTATGATTTTGACTTTATTGTTCAATTCTGATTTCTGATCATTCTTGCTTTCTCTTTTGATTCCTTTTCTGAATTTTGTTGTGGTTAAGTACAATTTACTCCCTCTAAACTATATCTCAATTGCATTTCACCATTTTGACAAGAAAGAAGTAAACTATATTATTCTGTTCATGCACCTTGTTTGGGATCATGAGGAAGCAAAGGAAAATACTAATAAGTTTTGATGCCCTTATTTAAGAATTGAGCTATATTAACATTTGGCCAATTCTACCCTGTAGAATGAAAAAAACACATGTACGGATTCAGAATATTATTATGGGGCTAATAATATAATTTTAAAATAAGATTTATGCAAATAAATTATATAAGATGTATTATAGAAATTTACTGATAGAAAATGTATTTTGAATTACAAAAAATGTGTATTTTTTAGAGTAATTCACATAAACAAATGTTATGGATTCCAATATTACACCAATGTCCTAAATCTAAATAGGTTACATGGTTGTCTTGTTTTTATATCTATAATCAAATGGATTTGAATTAGCATGGATAGTGGTAAATCATACTAGCTAGCTTCGATTTAGTAGGAAAATGCTTTGATTTTGACCTGTCCATAGTAAATCGAGACAATTAAATTGGTTAATTCGATTTATAAAAAAAGGAGGCTAATTCATAGATTCGATTTACTGGTTTTGAATTACAAATCACAATCCTCCCAAGAGAGAAAAGTGAGGCCACCACAAGACAAGATTCAAAACCGCAGACATGGAAAACGACCCAATTACAAGAAAGAAACAATAAATGAGAAGAAACGGTGTTACATAAGTGTGCAAGGGGTATTAATAATTTTGAACATGAGGTGATAACGATAACGATAAAAAAAGGTGTGCAAAAGGTCTTATATATAAAAAAACCCTTTTTTTATCTTGAACATGGATGAGAAAATGTTAAGAGTAATAATAATTTTTCTTGTTTTATTTTATTTGAATTACGTTTTCGAGCCATGAAATAGAAACGACGAGGATGAAATTGGAAAATGTAATATCTTGAAAATATGAATCAGAGGCAACAATTACAATAAGTCATTGTAATGTTATGCCACAATGAAAAAATGTTGTGTCTTTTGAAATTCAGTTTTCAATCAATATTTTAATTCAAATAATATTATTTAATTAAATTTTAATTAAAATATATTTTTAATTTATAGTTAAATATGTTAGTAATTAAAATTAATTAAAATTTCAAATACTAAAATTTTTATTACTTTTTTACAAATAAATTTACTATTTTATATTTATTTTTTTTTACTATCATTATTAAATGAGTCGTGCTATTTTATTTCTATTTCGAGTGGCTTACATGCTAACTTAAAATTCATTTATCATTACTGTCGAATGAAATTTTAATAAGATTATATTAACATTTTAATTAAACAATAAATAAATTATGAGTCTATGCATCAATATTCTTTTCTTTTTCTTTACTTTCTTTTTTTTATTTATTTAATCTTTGTCTCCATAATGATTAGAGAAGACCACCAACATAAAATAATTAGACCAAATTAAAGATAAATAAAGGAGCAATTGTAGATATTCGGAAAAAAAAGATAACAAATAAAAATTTAATAAAAGTTTATAGTTTTCAATAAAATTTTTTATTAGTTGAATTTTTTCATTACTTATTTGAATACTAACACTTTTAAAATTATTAAAATGTATGTTCGTAAAAATTAATTTTTTTTTAATTGTAACACATCTAAAATTATTAAGTTATACCGAAAATATTTTTAAAACACATCCAAAATAAAAAATCTAAAATTTAAATTTAAACATTAAAAATAAAATTAATTTTTTATATCTTATTCGATAAAAATTCATCTAATATTTTTTTTAATAGTTAGAGTTTTCGTTACTTATTTGAATATTAATGCTTTTAAAATTATTAAAATGTATGTTTGTAAAAATTCATTTTCATTTTTAATTGTAACACATTCAAAATTATAAATCAGAAATTTAAATTTAAACGCTAAATATAAAATTAATTTTTTTTATATCTTATTCGATAAAAACTCATCTAATATTTTTTATTTCTTTATTGTTTGTTGGATTTTATCGTTACTTATTTGAACATTAACGTTTTTAAAATTATTAAAATGTATGTTTGTAAAAATTGGTTATTTTTTTATTATTACACATCTAAAATTATTGATTTATATACAAAATATGTTTGAAACACATCTAAAATTATAAATCTAAAATTTAAATTTAAACGTTAAAAATAAAAATAATTTTTTTTATATCTTATTCGATGAAAATGTAAGGTCCCACATCGGTTGGGGAGAGGAACGAAGCATGCCTTATAAGGGTGTGGATACCTTTCCCTAATATGACGCGTTTTGACAAGTGAGTGTGGGAGGTTTCGACCATCATCCCTATCGTCAAAGGCAAAACTGTTAGGCCTTGTGTGCCAAAACGAATAATATCGTGCTAGCGGGTGGTTTGGGCTGTTACAGAAAATACATTTAAATATTTTTTATTTTTTATTTTTTTTATTTAATTTCTTCGGCTCCAATGGAATCATCAGTTTTCTTCTTTTCCTTTCAGTGTGGATTCCTCATTAATGCAAATGGGCTTGTTTCCTATACTTGGAAGGTTATTCAGCTGCCACTGTGCCCCTTTTCAACCTCATCCCATCATCATCATCATCATCATCATCATCATCCCGACAAATGCTAAAAATGAATTCAATAACTCAAGGAAATACAAGCAATAAATAAAAAGTTTGGTAAAATTATAAGGAACAAGAGAATAATTAAATATTTATTTTTTGAGTAAATTATCTACCAATAAGATATTTACTTTTTAGTTTTTACAAAATAGAATTTAAAAGTAACAGTTCTATTATATACACTTTTTGAATAATATTTAAATATTCTCACAAGATAGTAAATTAAATTTATGAATCATTTTCATTTGTAAAAAGTTTTTGTTTAGTATAATCTTTAAAGAATTAATGTATTTTTTTTCCTCAGAGTAATTTATGAGAGAATTTTTTTTAAAAAAAAAACAATAAATTACTCTTTTTTAATCATGAACATTTTTGTATGAGTCAAACTAATTTTTTGTCCATTATTCTGTTGAACTTTTTTTCCTTATTCATTAAGATGTCATTTAAAGTCTTAAGTATGATTAACTAAGTGTTTAAACTTTAAATATATTCTGTGTATGTATTATATTTGAGAATAATTTGATTCAAAATATATACATATTTCTAAAAATTTACTTATAGATTTCAAAATATCTCGAGCCTTTCTAATTATTATTGTTATTATTATTATTATTATAAAATAGCAAAAGATAATAATAGAACTGAAGTGGAACAAAAAAAAGTGTTAACCCTCTCAAATATAAAATAGCAAATAATGATACAACTTTTGTCTAAGAAAACTTCTTAGATTTTGAATTCCCAACTCTACTCTAACTTACGGTGAAAATTCAGGTGCAATCGACTTCATGTAAAATTGATAACTGAAAGCTGTTAGATAATTTGACTGATTTGACTGAGTTTTCACCTTTAACTTATTATTGAGCTAACTAATAGTTTTACAATTCATCATGCTTTTAATTTAATCAAATGATCATGAAAGGTAAAAATCAAAACAAAAATCATTGTTCAAAAGCAGTTGATCCTCCCCACTTCTTCACGCGACTTTCAGCTACATCAGCCTGTGAACAAGTTTCCATTGCCAAAATATGAAACATATTAAATAGCATATTATTAATTACTCTATTCTTAAAGAGTAAATATTCACAATTAGTGTTCAAAAATCTAAATGTTTTTAGACATTAATTTAGTAAATTACTACTTGACTAACAAAAGAACAAAACGGGGTCTTCTTGAAGAATTTTGTGATGAATTTATAAGATATGTATCAACTTAAATTTTATAGTAAAGTATCGTTTTTGTCCTCAACGTTTGGGGTAAGTTTTATTTGTGTTTCTAACGTTTAAATCGTCATATTTGTATCCCTAACGTTTATAAAAGTAATTCAATGTTATTTTACTATCAATTATACTAACAAATCAGATTATATTTTTCAATTATTCTCACTTGGATTATTCATTTTCAATTAGGTCTCACTTTGATGTATTTGATTTTAATATTATACCCACTATTTGTGTTTAAATTCAATTATGTCCCTAGAAAAGTGAATTATGTAAATGTTATAAAAATTAGTTTCAACTTTTGATGAGCTATTTTTCGGAATGGATTATCGATTCTATCCCAAACATTTGTATTCTAACTTCAAGAATAGATTTTTAAAACTCAAACTAAAGCGTTTATGATGTGTAATTGACGGCAGGATAGCATTGAATCACTTTTACAAACGTTAGGGGTACAAATAGGACGATTTAAACGTTATAGATACAAATAGGATTTATCCCAAATGTTAGGGACAAAAACAATGTTTTACTCTAAATTTTAAGAATTTCCGTGATCAACTTATAAATTCTTAGAAAAAAAAATTAAGTATATCCTGAAAAAACTACAATATTAAATTTACAAGTTCTTGGAAAACTGTTTCATCTTTTTCTTAGTGTGTCATGTCATCATTCAGAAATTATAAGTCCTACATTGCAATTCTTGAAGAACTTATTTCTAGTAATTTTTTTTTCTTTAGGATCTTGTCTATGGAAAAAAAAATTATTAACTGATTCAATGTCTTGCTTAAATCTTAATCTACACTTGTATTATGATAATACGAGAAAAAAAAAAGAAAAAGAACCTCTTTTCTCCAGTTGGTTACTGATGTGACGATGATAAGGATTATGGTTTGCAAAGCTATGCCTCCAATCATCCCTGACCAAATACCCTGAAAATAGTGGAATACAATTATATGTTTTTCATAATATTATAAACAATGTTTAATAAAGGGTCCACAATCAACATTTTCTTATCATTGTATTTTTCTGTCTAAACTTTTTTTTTGAGAATAAAGGGTAAAATATATTTTTTGTTTTTGAAATTTGATAAAAATTTTAAAAATATTCTTAAATTTTATTTTATTTTATTTTAATTTTGTCTCAAAAGTTTTTGATTTGTATCAAATATATTTTAGACGGTTAATTTTTCAAAAAATTTAAGATCGATTTAACAATAATTTCATAAGAACAACTCTTAACATAAGCAAATCAAGCATAATTTTCATGCATTATTGTTAGATTAGTTTTAAATTTTTTGAAAATTTAATTTTCAAGTGTATATTTGATGCAAATCTGAAACTTTTAGAATAAAATTGAAACAAAATAGAATTTAGAGATATTTTTAAAATTTTTGCTAAATTTTAGAAATAAAAAATATATTTTATCCGAGAATAAATTAGGCTATGATATATGTCACATGTTATAATATTAAGTCATTGCTATCGTATTTTTCTTATACTAATTCAATATTTGTTTTTACTATTTTATTGAATGGAAGTTACAAAAATTTATATGGCATGACATTGGTAAATAAAATAGAATAGTAAATACTAAATAGAAATAATATAAATCCTAATTAATTACCTCTACTCCAAAACCAAATGTGAATCCCAAAAGTATCCCAGCTGGTAAACCAACAATATAGTAACATCCAATGTTGATGTATGCTACAAGAGCTTGCCACCCAGCTCCAACAGCAACACCTAATATATAGGTACAACATAATAGGTATTTGACATTTCATTTTGAATGAGTTGTGTCAATAAAATACACACTTTTTTCCATATAATTTTGTTTTTATATAATTTAAAACTTTCTGTTTTAATCTCTAATATTAGTTTATTCAGTTAAATAAACAATGATATAACATAAAATACATCATTTTTTAACTTATTACGTCAATATTTAATTTAATCAATCATGTTATATATATAAAGAACTGATTTATATATGCACAAGTATTTATGATTGATGATAATGATATTTAATAAAGAATAAATTAGGAATAGAGATCCAAGTCAAAATTCACATATTTTACAAGGACTCAAAAATTATTTAAGTATTTAAGCCTTAACCGCAAACCAAAAAAACAAAAAAAATAACTATAGAGCTAGTTAAATAACAAAAAAAATCAAGGACACATGTATAAAACAAAAACTATTTACGTAGCTATTTTTATATAAAGTTGATAGTTAAAAGTCGTTAAATGATCTAACATATTTAATTAAATTATAATCTAACAGTTTTCAAAAATCAACTTTATATAAAGATTATATTTGAGTTTCTACTTTATATATATATATGTTGGAAATAACTAACCGGATAGGACAGGTTGAAGGCTGTTTAGAAGAACTGTAACACCTAATAAGGAAGCAAGCTTAGTTGTTTCTTTTGCAACAGCAACACTTGTTGTGAACAAGTATGGAAAATAGTCCCTTGTTGTGAGTACTATAATCATAATTATAACTCCTATGGAAACTGAGGTTATGGAAACCACCCACACTGCAAATCTTGCTGCATTGAAATCACCACCTCCAAGTTCATTTGATACCCTCACACTGTTCACAAATAAACTTAAACTTTTAAGTTCTTTAAAATTGTATCTAATAATGAAATAGAAAATTGAAATTAATTAAAAATAATACTATTATGATTAATAAAATTTATTATTTAGATAAATATTTAGCTAACAAATCATTTTTATACGTAATATTCAAAAAATATATTGTTATCTAAATTAAAGTTATATTAATAAAATTTACTGGCCCTAATATTTATCTTAATTACATTCAATATGTCTACAAACCCTTTTTCTTTAAGTAAGCCAAAATGTATATATATTATATTATAAGAAAAATTTTAAGTGTATCGAAAACACTAATATTTCAATTATTTTAACCGTTGATTTTAATTAATATATATTATATATATTTTTTATAATTCAATTCCACAGTTAAAACAATTAAGTACACTTAAAACTCTTCCTATATTATATAGAACTTGAAATGTTATTATATGATGTAGCCAAGTCACCTTATTGCAGCATTGAACCCAATTGCAATCATGGCATCCCAACCATTTATGTTCATACTGAAACATGTGAATAATAATAAGTGAGATTACAAGGAACATAAACACAATAATGGTGATTAAATTGAAACTTTTGTTAACTTTTTCTATAAGGAAATAATGAGACGTTGGATAGAGAGAGTAAAGAAAATTTTACCAGATAGATATGGCATCAACAGGTATTAGAGGATTTTTCAAACGCCCTGTTATCACCATCAATATCGTCAAGTACCAAAGCTCCAAGCTGCCATTAGAAAAGTAAATTTTCTTAAGTTTGTGTGATTTATTTGTAAAAGCTCTTAATAGAGCAAAATCACAAAATAATAATTAATAAAAAAATGTTGTCATCCTAATTTTCCCTATATTCTCAAAGTGTGGGTGAGTTTAGTTTGTAGTTTTATTTGTTATTTTAGAAATTTTATAATAAAAAAACGTAAGGTGAAAATAAAAAATAGAATTTTATTATTTTAGTTCTTTTTTTTTATAAAATTTTAAACATATCAATATAAAAAATAATAAAAATATTATTTATACACTAAAATCAACTATCAAAATTAGTTATTGTGTATTTATATATAAATATATATGTTGTTTAACTCATTTTTAACATGTATTATACTAGTAGCTGATTTTGGTAGTTAATTTTAAATTAAATTACACAGTTGGTCTCTACACTTTTAGTAAAATTGCAAATTGGTCTCTACACTTTAAAAGTTTATAATTGGGTCCCTAAAGAGAATTAAAATTTATAATTTAGTTCTTACCGTTCAAAAAGTGTTGATTTAATATGTTGAGAATATTCTGTTAAAATAGAGAATATACTTAGAATATTCTGTTAAATTAAATACTTTTTGAATAACGGAGACTAAATTACAAATTTTAATTTTTTTAGGAACCCAATTACAAATTAATTTAAAGTGTATGGACTAATTTGTAATTTTACTAAAAACGTAAAGATTAACAGTGTAATTTAACCTTAATTTTAGCGTACACATAATATAGTTGTAAAAATAAAAATAAAAAATGAAAACGTTCTTAGAGAAAATAGTGGAGAAAAATACCATAACATGACAGCAGAAGCCAAAGAAAGTTTGACAAAACCATACAAATCCTCAAATGCTAGCCATGTGAATCCACTCCAAGCACCATCAGATTTTGTGACGAAAATGTATATTAATTCCAAAATGACAATTAGCCACCATGATGAATTAAGGGTAATAGCTGCTCCAGTTAAGCCCCAATCCAACTTAAACATTAGGAGCCAACTGAAAAATATGTGTAGCACCAACACTATTATTGATATCCATAACATCACTGCAACTTTCCTCTGTGATTGTAAGAACTTTTGGATTGGGAAGTTCAATGCATAAGCAAACAATTGAGGTAACATCCACAAAGCAAATTTTCCTACCCATTTAGAAAATAAAAGTAATATAACATCAGAAAATGATATATTGGAATTAAAAGTTATCTATAATAGACAATTTTAATTAGTAATTTATAAAACAAAATTATAATTTTAGTTGATTTAAAACAGTTTGTAACTAAAAAAAAGTGAGAAATTTAAAGAAAAAATTTAGTGTGTATATATATATATCTTTCTAATAATTTAGGAAGCATGTATTAATACTAGACATGATATGACACCGAATATTTGGACATGTAGTTTTAATTTTTTGTAAGACACGAAAACGATATATATATATATATATATAAAAATTATTTTTTAGATAAATTGTGATAATATCTTAATATTTTATTAATATTAAAATACAAACCAATAATTGTAAGTGTTTTAGTATTTTTTTAATTGAAAAAGTTTAGGAGATCAACTATAATATAAGCCAACTAAATCCGCCCTTTTTATTTCTGATTTTGAAATTTAAAAAATTATGGTAGTGATTTTTTTGTAAACCTGTTTTTCAACTAGTTGGCTAGAGTTAACTTCATTCCTAGTTAGTTCTTAGCATAATTGTTTTTAATTATATAAAATATTGAAAAAGTGTGTATATATAATATAAGCCAATTTTTTCCTAATAATCGACTAGAATATTTTTATACTACTATGGAATTACATTATTATTTAAGGACACTTAAATTGCAAATAGCTGTCGTTATAATTAATCTTTTCTATTTTTAATGATGTAAGACATTATTATTATTATTATTATTATTATTATTATTATTATGCAATAACATAATTTTTTACAATGAAGCTGGAAGAGTTGAATGAGAACTAACCAGCAGCATCTGAGATTTCATCAGTCTCTCCAATGAGCTTTAAGATGGGAGAAGACCAAACATAAATAGGTACCAAAATAAGGGCAGTGGTCAACAAGATGATCCATGATCTTTGCATGTAAACTCCTAACATTCTAATCTGACCAGCACCATATGCTTGCCCACATAGTGTCTCCAATGCACTCCCCATACCCAACTGTTAATTTGTATTCATTTTGTTTTGTAAAATAACATTATTGTATTTGGAGACATGTACAAAGACACAAATATACAAAAACAAAAATGCAATATGACATTGACAAATAAAAAAATAAAAAACTATATTTAGATTTGCCCATTCATCACTAACATTGCCAAATTGGGTGTAAATCTAGCACATGCAAATTAAACTTCATACTTTGGTTAATGATAAAATAAATACAAATCCTTAATGCTCACAAAAATAGAAAATGGCAACACCAAAACTGCAAATGTAAGGAACTTGTTAACAAAAGACTAAATAGTATATACCTCTATGTAATTAAGTAGGGATGGCAATATATACATATAAGTGGATGTTTCAGCTACCCAAACTTTCAATCTAATGTGTATATTTAGACATATAAGTTACAATAGAAATTTAATTTAAAAAGTTATAAAAGCGAATAGGGGCAGAACAAGTATTCGCAAGATAGGATTAGGGTGCAAATTTTTACTACTTGTGAATAGGAGCAAAGCAGAATCTATATAAAATATGTGAAAACTCAGGTGCAGTCGACTTTATGTGAAGTTGATAGTTAAGAGTTGTTGGATGAAAATTTAGTCAAATCAGTCAAACCATCTAACAGCTCTCAGTTATTCACTTCATGTGAAGTCGACTGCACCTGAGTTTTTATACTATATTGACTTCATTGAATGAAAAGGCCTACGATTGAATGAAAAATTAATTATACTTATTGATGTGTCTATGTCTCCTAACTCATAAATAAATGTGCAGAGAATCAAATTATGTAAAAGAAGTCAAGTAGCAAGAAAAGAAATTAAATTAAAAAAGTAAAGTTATTACTTATTACCATGACTCCAAAAGCCAAGCCAGCAATAACAGAGTTTTCAACAGAAACAGCAGCAAGATCAAGCTCACTGGTCAAGCCAGCAAATGTTTGAGTGAGTGCACCAAGTGAAAACTGAGCCAAGGCTGTGATTATTGCTGGCCCTGCTAACTTCCATAACTTCTTTGATTCAAATCCAAATTTCTTAACTAAATTAAATGGCCTCTCATCATCATTCTCAGCATTAATGATGCCATGGTTTCCATTATTGTTATCAATTAATGGGGTGGTGTTCACAGGCATGGTTACTAAGTTAGGTAATTTCAAAAAATTTATTTCAAAGGGTCATTGAATATTGGAGAGTAACTGCAATAACTTATATTGGAGATGAGGAAATCTTAGGTAGCTATGTATTTGAATGGTAGCTACTTGCTATTGGTTTGGCTCTGTCTTTTACAGTTTTACCTTAATAATAATAATAATAATAGTTTATAAGCTGCTTCTACTTGTAATTCAAAATTTGTATCAAAAATTGGTTATTCACGCTTATTTTAAAAAAAAAAACTCCACAAAAATAATTTTACTAATAAACTAATATAAAAAAGTATCTTTGATTAAAACTAGTAAAATTTTATTATTAATAACATAATTCAACCTTGTAGTATGTATCACATACCAAAAAAATATTTTTAAGGAATAATTTATTGGTATTTTAATTTTTTCTTATGTCAAATTGATGCTTCCCTCAAGTTTTCAATTCATTTCCGCATTTTAAAAGGAAAAAAAAGGACATAAGAAAATAATTATATACAAGTGGGTGTTTCAGCTACCCAAACTTTCAACCTGAATATTTTGACTTGAAGGATAGCTATAAAGTTTGAAGTTAATTAGCCCCACCAAAAAATATTGGCCAAAATTGATTGCCCCAAATGCTTCTAAGCATTAAAGCACGTGCTCATTTCCCCCTGCATATTTCTCTATGTTATTGTCACCACATAAACATATAGTATGATCCATAATTTCTGCATTAAACTTCTGTCAAACAACAATTCACATTATAAAACAAAAAAGATGAGGACTTGCTCAATTTATCTTTGATTCTTTCAAGCATAACAAAAACTTACTAAAAACTGAAGTATTTATCAATAATCCACTAATAAGAAAAATCCAAAAATTAAACTGAAATCATGAGTCAAAAAGCTGACTAGATAAACCAACCCAAAATTTGATTTAAAGTTTGAAGTATATAAATCTAATATATAGATTATTATCACTGAGACACTCGTTACTAAGATCTTAATTCTTTAATAATAAAATGACTTAAATTTTCAATTGTAATGATTGCAACTTCTTCCAGTCATAGAATGCATAGATGTCTTGGATTTTAAGCATAGGTAGGTTCACACCATGGCTTCTTAGTTACAAGTTGCTAAGTGTAGAAACATGAAAAGCCATACATTCAACACCAAAAAGAAACACAAAGTAAAATAAAAAATTGATAATTACATTTAAGAATATAATGATAGCATCAAGGAGATTCTTGGTAAATGATTTCAGCTCGCCCTGAAGCTCTTCTGAACCTTAATAACTCTTTCATCAACTCAGTCACTCCACTTGAAACCGGCTTCACAGTCATCCTTTCTAGCACCGGCGAATACAGAAGCAGAAAACTGATAAAATCTAATTCGGGTTTGGTACCAGAGACACCATCTATCCTCACATGTCGCAGTTGCATGATAGGACAACTACAATATTCATCTTCCCCGCAATAAGGGTGTATCAGGACGTTCTGCTCGTCAGGGCGAGCCTACACGCAATCATCACTTGCACGTGTTAAAATATAGGGAATTTCCAGGGACAGGACAAATGCGCAAAGCTAAACTAATCTTAAAATTCGAGAGCATTCAACAACTACTACTAAGCCTTGTCCCACTAGATGGAGTCAATAACATGGATCAAATAATGCCGAAGTTCCTAAAATTAGAGAATAATAACTTAAAATAAATGACTAAATATGAATGTGCAACCGAAAATTATTATCCAAAATCAAGTAACACTCGAGTTAAAGTGAGTACTCACCAATACTTCTAGTTCTTGCAGATTAGGAGAGCTTCTTAGCAGGCATAAAGCAGTTGAAATTTCCTTTGAATCATTGAAGTTCATACGAATGGAGAGGTAACTAAGATCAATGCATGGTCTTGGAAGCTTTAGCGGCACAGCCCCTATTGCCAAATACTGGGGCAGAAAGAAGAAACATATTAGCTCTAAATCAGAATATTACAGCTCAAGGTTGATCTTAAGGTCCAAAACCAAGTTACCAAGGCATCAATACACTATATTTTGTCAGCAAAAACTAGCATTGCACCATTCAAATGTTCTAATAGGGTAATACCTTAAATTCAATATTCAAATGATCAAGAAATTAAATTATGATATGAAAAAATACCTTTAAGAAATAGCTTTGAACCTCTAGCCTTCGAACATGAGGGAGATGAACAAAAAACTTGAGCAAATTGCTTGAACTGCCACGCAATCTATTTTGATTGGTTTCAAAGTTCAAATACAAACCAATGGATACTACAGATAACTGGAAAGTGTTCTCGAAGCTGATATCTTCAAATTTGCCTCCAATATCGAAAAATTGAAGATTAGGTGCATCAATGTTGAGATTAGCGAAACCATCAAAGTTCATCAACGTTAATCGTTCCAGCATGGGGCAGCTAGATATTAAGTTTTCAAACACATCTTGAGCCAAGGTAACATGCTGCAGATCAAGACTCTTCAAGTTCTTAAAGCCTTGAAATGTCGATGGAGGCTTAAGCCAACAATTAAACAATTCTAAATGAACTAAACTTTGACAAGCAAATAAGCACGATGGTATCTTATAGCGCTGCCCTTTCCAGATTTCCAGCACAAACTCCTTGACAGACCTTCTGGTTAGATGAAGTGACCAACGATCAATATCAGTCACACCAATGAGATCGCGATGGGAGAGCTTGAACTTGTTGATTGCCCCAGCATGAAGTAAAAGTACGTGATCGATGATTCTCAAAAGCTTGTTCTTGATATCTGAATGATCTTGGGAAGCTACCGAGTGACATTGGTTATCAAACACAAGATTTGGTAGCGTTGCCCATTTGTACCTCCATTTGCTTGATAACACACTTGTTCTCACTGCTTCCCGAAGGGGCAAATGCGAAAGAATTTGGTCTATAACATGACCAGGTAAGCAACTCAATCTATCTGGCTCAAAATCTGAAAGGCAAGCGGGCTGGACTTGTTCTCGTCGCTTCACATATCAAACAAAGGATGAAAGAATCAGTTAAAAAAACACTATGTTACTAGATACATGGTGGCCTTTGGTCTTTAGAAAATCGAAAAAATATATGCCGAAATTCGGACAGCAAAATAGTTTGACAATTTGGCATAATTAAAAAATTATTTTAGTGGTGTCTAAATTTCCAGCTAGCAAATTTTGTTTTTTTTTTTCCTTACCAAAAACCACAAAGCAACACATCAAAGCTGTTGCTTGTAGCAATTTGGCTTATCCACAAGAACAAAAGCTAGAACCAAAGTTTCTTCAATCATAAACTCAAAATACATGTTAGGAGGTTTACCAATGTGCCATAGAAAGATTAAATTCATCATTTTTTAACCCTAAATTTCCCCAAACAAAATATATAAATAAAATTAATGAATAAATCCATCAAATTTCATATTATAACTATTAATTATTTAATTATGCAGAAGAATCGTGGGAAATTACCATGTTAAGCTAGCAAGTAAATTTTCCAGGCACCGCACGTAATCTTCAAAGGTACCTACAACAGAGAAAAAGCCCCAAAATGAAAACACGTATTGAACAATCAGACTAACAAAATATATAACAATTATGAAGAGAATGATGAGAGTAATGGAAAAAGGACCGAAATTGAAGAATCCAAGAAGCAAGCTTGTCTAAATACCAGAGGAATCGGATCAAAGAGGGGTTTTAGATCAGAGACACAGCAGACAGTAGTGGCAGTGTAGTGGTTATAAACTGATATGTGGAAGAGCATAGAGCTTGTTTCGTGTTGTATTTGCTGGAGAACAAGAGTATAAATGACAAAATAAGTGGTTTCGAAACTAAGAATCCCTAATGAATTTGCTTATTAATAATTAGTTAATTACTAATTAAGAAAATACAATAGTTGCCTACCTGTGGATATTTTTCCTGAATAAAAATTTTTACTTCACATTTTATTATAGTTATTTTTTAAAAAAATATTATTTATATATTAAAATCAGCCACTAATATATATTTATATTTTATATTAATGATTAATTTTAGTATACATGTAATATATTCGTATTTTTTATTATATTTTTTCATTCTTATTTAATTTGTTGTGGTTATCAATTGACGCAGATTCTATAATGTATATAATTTTTTTAAATAATTTAGTAATTAATGCATTAATTTATTTAAATAAGTATTAGAATTTAATATTATTTTGCGTATGTAATAATTTATCAAAAATAATTTTAAAAATTTTCACAAACAAGTAGTTTAATAAATTTTTTTAAAAATAGTTTTTGTTTACAATATTTTTTAAAGGTCTAATTCATCGGCAGATCAATTTTTTATTTAAAGATTTGTCATTGGTAAAAAAATTGTTGCATGTACAAGTCGGAATTCAAATTTTAATACTTACTTAAATAGACTAGTGAACTAACTACTAAATCAACCTAAGTTGATTACTTGGCAATCCAATGACTAAGCACAAAGTAAAATGTGAAACTTCCATATTTATTTAAGTGGACTAATGATTGCCTACCAAATTACAAATTGGTTATATTTAACTTTTTTTTTCTTTGGTCTTGGTTATTTTTTGGTTATGTTATTTCACCTTTGTTTTGCTCTAATTTTGTCGCTGTTTTATCATACTTCTACTGTTGTTCAACTTGTTTTCTTTCGCTCTCCAGTCCTCATCTTTTTTATTAAATTCATACAAAAGAAAAAAATAAATTGAAGTATAATAGATTAAATAATATTGTGTATTTTACATATAATTTGTGCCTTAAATTTAAATAATACATGTTTCATACTTTCATTTTGTATCATCGAATTTTATGTATATATTGTATTTAATTTTTAGGAAAGAAAAACAAAGAAAAAAAGTAATTAAACTCTTTTATATTTAGAGTATATGTTTTTTTTTGTCGGGCTAAATTAGATAGGTCTGTATATATATTTTTGTAGGCTAAGTTAGCCCAATACGCACAGCGCTGCTCTCTCTCTCTCCCTCTCTCTCATTTGGCGCGCGAATACAGAAGTTAAGCTGACTATACACTATTACACTCTCACTCAGTCAGTCACTGAATCATGACTTAGTTTCTCGAAACTTCCGATTTCTTACTGGATCATTCTTCTGCTTCTTTTTCTTTGTTTCTTCTCTTCCAATCTCTGGCGGAGGTTACTCTTTCTCCCGGCGGCGACCTGCTTCTTCTTCCGCTCTTCGTCTCCGGTGATCGCATCTCGTCTTCTTTGCGGTACGTGTCACGGATGTGCTTTTGTTTTGTTTTTTCTAATCATCATTAATTTTTAAACACTGTTCACGTCTTCACGATATTTATTGTTTTCAGAATTTTTAGAGTGTAGTAACATTGTTTACGAACCCTTGTCCTCCGCTTCTTGTGTTCTGCAATGTCACTTTTCTTTTTCCTATCCTTGTTTCATTTTTTTTTTACTTTATAAGCTCATTTTTAAGTTGCGGGCTACTTACTTGATCAGTGCTTTTTATTATTATTATTGATCAAACTCATTCATGAAAAGAACATACTGCTAGATATTGATACTGTGACTGTGTTCTGTATTGGTTGAGTTGCCTATTATTTTTCATTTTCTGTTTGTGAGTGTTAATTAAGTTTAGAAGCCAGAACTCAAATAATTGTGTTATGTTGTGCTATGTTGTTTTCTGCAGTAACTAGAATAGTCCATTTTTGTTGTTTGACAATTAAAATGGAATTGTGTGACCAATCTGTTAGTCAACCAAGTGCAAAAAGGGAATCTGAAGATTTCACACATGTAGCTGAATCCGAAGAACCTACCTGTAAAAGGTGTAAACTAACAATCTCTGATTGTTGGAATTTTTTCACCAAAATTGGTGTTGGAAAGGATGGAAGTGAAAGGGCTAGGTGTAATGCTTGTCGAAAGGAATTTAAAGTTGAGGATCGTTTAGATGGGACCGCGTTATTAATCCACCATATCGAACAATGTGATGAAATTGAAGTTGAAGATGCTCGTCAACTAGTTAATGATACAGAAGGGCAATCAAAGTATCCTGAGATATTCCAATTGGTATTACGTAAGATGGCTGTTGGCATGGTACTTGAGAGTGATTTTCCAATAGGGGCATTTTATCGAGGGCCCTTTCTAAGGTGGGTGCAATATTTGAATCCAAATGTAATGCCCATCTCTAGTGATACTATTAGAGCTGATGTGTTGAAGATTCATATGAGAGAGAAGGAGAAGCTTAAACAAACACTAGCAAGTATTCCTAATAGGATTTGTCTAACTTCCTATCTATGGACAACTTGTACTACTGAGCTTTATATATGTTTGAGTGCACATTTTGTTGATTCAAACTGGAAGTTGAATAGCAAAATTCTTGATTTTTGCTACATATCTCATCCTTACAGTGGATTTGAAATATCTTCAGAAATTCAAGAATGTTTGAGGGAGTGGGGAATAGAGAAAAAGATTTTTTCTCTCACTTATGACAATGATCCAGACAATGATGGCATGCAAGAAAATCTGAAAACTAATTTGTCTGTGGAAAACTGGTTGTTATGTGATGGAGAGTTTTTTAATGTGAGATGTTGTGCCCATATTTTTAATCTTATTGTGCAAAAAGGATTGGAAGCATGTAATGATGTATTGGACAAGATTAGGGAAAGTGTTGCATATGTGACGGCATCAAAGAGTAGGAGGATAGAGTTTAAAAAATGTGTTGGAACGCCTGGTGGTAAAGCCACCAGGCTTGAATTACGTCGAGATAATCCTACTAGATTGAATTCAACCTATTTGATGCTTGAATGTGCTGTCAAAAAACAGAGTGCATTTGCCAACTTTCAAGAGAACGATCATGATTTTAAGTGCTGTCCTTCTGTGGAAGAGTGGAAAAGAGCCGAAAAGATGTATAAATTCTTACTTCCCGTCTATGACATTACCAAATTGTTTTCCGACACATCATATCCCACTTCCAACTTATACTTTTTACAAATTCACCAAATTCAACTGACCCTGCAAGAAAGTTTAAATAGTGATGATGAGGCGATAAGGAGTGTGGGAGAAAAAATGCTGATAGAATTTAAGACATATTGGGAGGAGTATAGTGTTGTGCTTGGACTTTCAGCAGTTCTTGATCCCCGGATTAAGCTTTCTTCTTTGGAGTTTCTCTTTTCAAAAATTGATCCTTCTACAAGTCATGAGAAGACAGAGCATGTGAAAAGAAAGTTGTATAAGCTTTTTGAGGGATATACAAGCAACAACAACATTCCCTCTACTACTTCCAATGTGCAGAGTGCTACTCCAACTCGTTCCCATCCTGCACCATCAAGTTCAGCTGGATTAAATGAAATGAAGCAGAGAATGTTTGGTGTAAGTATATTTATTCAATTTTATATATGATTTAACCTTCTTTTTTCTCTTATAAATTGACTCATGTTGTTTACTTGCTAACTGTCATCTATGGAAGGCATTGAAACATCATGAACTTACACTCAGAGTTGGAAAGAGTCAACTTGATGTCTATCTGGATGAACCAAATTTAAACTTTGATTATTATGAGGATTTGGATGTACTGGAATGGTGGAAGTATACTCAGAAACGCTTTCCAGAATTATCAAAGATGGCTTGTGACTTGTTGAGTATTCCCATTACCAATGTGGCGTCTAAGTTTGATTTTAGTATTGGTGCTCGAGTTCTTAGAAAGTACAGAAGCTCAACACTGTCAAAGAATCATCAAGCTTTCATTTGTAGTCGAACTTGGTTGTCTGGTTTTTACTGTAAAGGTAATTTCCTTCTGATATTCTGTTATAATATATCAATTTGTTTTTATTTATTTTCTATTTTTGTAATAGATGAAGATGAAGATTTATGTGATTGTGATGAAGATCAATGTGAATGGGATTGTGATGAAGATGAAGATGAAGAGGAAGATGAAGATGAAGATGATGATGATGATGATGATGGTGCTCTAAATGGTTGAAGAGTTGGATCATCCGTTCACACTTGCAATTTATTACAATCATGCTTTCTAGATAGTTATTTTGTCCCTAACTTTTGGGTTTTGGTTTTTGGTTATGATTTCTCAGAAACTCAACTAATTTTGTTCAGGAGTACCGTATGAACAAGTGAAGAGGTTGTTTGGTTTTAGTTTCAGGTAGTCTATTTTAATTTTGATTATGAAGTTACTTTTCATTTTAGCAGAAGTATCTTTCAGAAGAAATATTAGTTGTTTTTTCTTTTTTAGTTGACAAACAGTTATCAGTTATATATCTTGGATATTAAATTAACATTTTTAATTGAGCTTTGATAATTCTTACAAGATGTAAAATAACTTGATCTTCATTAAAGATTGGGTTTATTCGACAAGATTACTCAACATTTGGTAAAAGTAAAACTAGTTGACGACTTATCTATTTTTCAATGTTTTAAAGAATATCAAATTAATTTATATGTTAATTATTAATGTTTAAATCACTATAAAAAATAGTAAGTTACACTATTTTTGAATATTGATTTTTTAACTTTGTAGTTTGCATAATAGCAGTCTTTAACGTGGTCAGCACCAAAAGGATTTCGTATACTTTTATTTGTCACCATTTGTGTGAACAAGTCGAAACGTTTTATAGGTATGTGGCAAATGATGTTTTTGGTAAAAAAAAAATAATTAAAAACTTTTTTTTTTTAAGAATAAGGTATTATTAGATTTTACAAAAAAATAATTTATTTTTTAATAAAAATATTTTTTAAAAGATATATCTAAATATATTTAAAATTTAGGGTAAAAAACCTTAATAAGCCAAGTTAAGAATCATGTAACGTAAATACGCCAAAGCAAAAATCATTTCAGCAATAAGTCAAACCATATTTTTATATAATTCGAACCAAGGCGGTTCGAACTCCATTCGTTAATAATTCGAACCAAATCAGTTCGAATTACAGAGAGAGAAGATGTTTCAAGTAAATTGAACCAAGCTGGTTCGAATTACAGAGAGAGAAGCTGCTTCATATAATTCGAACCAGGCTGGTTCGAATTATAGAGAGAGATACTGCATCAAGTAATTCGAACCAAGCTGGTTCGAATTACATAACTCCTAATTCGAGGGTGTAAGATGGCTAGTGAGGAGAGTTTTGTTGTTTTGGTTCACCACAGAGGATCCATTAAGAGGAAAACTCGTTTCGGTTTGAAGTTCACGGATAAGGATCCTCTCTGCATTGTCGTGAATCCAACGACAAGCTATGATGACCTTGTTAGATCTGTGCTGATGAAACTTGGTCTGGAAGGTGCGAAGCGGGTTAAGAAGTTTTTCTATCGCATTCCAGTCACGGTCCTGCAGGATACCGTGAAGTATGATTGTTTCACGATTGGTAGTGATGAGGACCTGCAAGTCATGTTTCTTTGTCGGAGGCAGTTTCCAGAGGTGAGGACACCATAATTGTTGGCAAAGCTGGTTGATGTGGTATCTAGCTCAGGGGGTTCGAACCAGAATACCACCACTGTAGCCACGACAGCCGGTTCCAATTCCAGGCCTGCCGTTGCTTCTTCATCCGTCCCTGTGTACGAGCCAGCGGTCCAACCTGTCGCCTCCCCGTCTTTTGCTGTTGATCTCAATGACGGAGTAGGCGACGTGGTAGGATCATTTGATAATCTACCGAACGCTTTACAGGGCGTTCCACCGGTTGGCGTCGGAGACGGATTGTTGGGTGATGCAGAGGAGGACGACGTCGAGCCGGATATGATTGAGGATGACAGCGGCGACGAGGTCGGAGCGACTGAGCCTGCATTAGCGGTTGGTGGTTCTAGTTCTGGCACACAGCAGTATCTACCACATTTTTTCTCTTTGGACCTGGATGCCATGAGGCAGGAGGGTGTTTCAGGGCACTCCGTTGGATGGTATAGACCGGTCATCTGCAAGTACGGAACGTATCTGTCATCCAATCGCATGCCCTGCTGCGGACGCATGCTCCTGATGCATCGCTGAGGCTGCGCATGAAATGCACCGCATTGTTAGAACCATCTTAATAAACTACGACAAACACCACCAACACGATAAATCATCAACAAAACATTATACTAAGTAAAACCGCATAAAAATACATCAACAAGAACCATATGCAAAACAAACCAATACACCGCACAACTAAACCGCTAACATAGAACAGCTTAAGTAGAACCACTAACATAAAACCATTAACATAAACCACTAACATAAACCACCAACAAAAAACCACTAACATAAACCACTAACATAAAACCACTAACATAAACCACTAACTTAAACCACTAACATAAACCACTAACATAAAACCCTAAGGAGCCACTTCAAGTGTAATTCGAACCAGGTTGGTTCGAATTACATGGTTTGATTTCGAGTGCATAATTCGAACTTCCCCAGTTCGAATTACATTGATTTTGAGTTCGAACCATCTTGGTTCGAATTACGTTCAACGTTTCTCTCACCCTAGTTCGAACCAACCTGGTTCGATTTATTAAGGATTGTAGTTCGAACCACCCTGGTTCGAATTACATTAAAATAGTGTTTGGCTTATTGCTGAAACGAATTTTGCTTTGGCGTATATGATTCTTGCCTTGGCTTATTAGGGTTTTTTACCCTAAAATTTAATAAAAATATTTTATTTTTTTAAAATAATATTTTTTTCAACAAAAAAATTAATCTAATCAAACACTTACTTTAGTAGTCAGCTCACCTATATTTTAACTAATGTCGGGAGTATTAAATTATATTTTGTATATGTAATAATTTATTAATTTTAACTAATGTCAGCTATTTGGCTCATGCGCTAACAACTCCAGAGGCCCACGGAACAATCACAGGTGAAGACGGATGCGAATTTCGATACCATTCCGGATACCTATCTTTAAGAGCAACTCCAATGCTAAAAAATAGAGTTCCTCTTCTGACATATGGGGACTCAATTACCATCGGAGTGAAAAGGGAAGGAGGGCTCTTCACGGGGATCAAGGTTGAGAGTCCCTCTAAGCAGGGACTTGCAACAACCAATAAAATCATGCCATGTGGTAAGTTAATAAAAAAAATAAAAAATATATTAAATATATATTAAATACTTATATATCTATTTAATTAATTATTTATATTAATTATTTAATAATTAGTTATATTAAATTATAATTAATATAAATAATTATGTTAAATCAATATCAAATATTATTTATATTGTTATATTAAATCATAATTAATTAAATTTATTTTACATAAAAAATAAATTTAATTTTTATATATTATAAAATAATTTTTAGTTGAATTATTTATTTTTATTTATAAAATTTAAAATACTAATCAAATTTAAGTTATTTATTTTAATATTTTATAATATTGAATTATTTTGAATTTATAAATTTAAATAATATTATTAAAAAATAATAATTATTATATTAATTTTAATTACTTAATTAATTAATTATGTGGGACCACAATAGGGATTAAAGTTAGTTCCTTCTAATGGAGAAGAGAGAGATTCATTGAGTTCCTATTTATTGGTTATGACGCAAAATCTGATGTGGAGTCACTTTTTATAACAAGTGGGCCATAAATAGGGACTGAGATGAGTTCCCTACTGGAGATGGTCTCAGAGCACCTACAATGGTGAGTTCCTCTTTCACTTTTTTCTGACATATAGGAACTCTAACCATTGGAGGAGAGAAGGAATGAGTTCCTGCACGGGTCTCAAGATGAGAGAATCCCTCTAAACAGGGACTCAAATTAACCAATAATAACTTGCCATTTGGCAAATTATTTTAAAAAAATAATAATATAAAATCATCATAATTAATATTGAATATTATTTATATTATTATATTAAATTATAATTAATTAAATTTACTTACATTAAAAAATAAATTTAATTTTTACACCTTACAAAATAATTCTTAGTTGAGTTAGTTATTTTTATTTTTAAAATTTAAAATGTTAACGATATTATTAAAATTAGCAGTTGTAAACACAAAACTATAAATTAGTGTAATCCACAATTATATATTGTGTATTATTGTTATATATGAATTTATTTAATATTAATATCTTTTAATAGTTAATTATTTTTAAATTTATAAATTTAAATAATATTATTAAAAAAATCAATTACATTAATTTTAAGTATTTTAATTAATTAATTAAGTGGGACCATAATAGGGACTAAAGTTAGTTCCTTCTAATGGAGAAGAGAGATACTTTGAGTTCCTATTTATCGTTTATAACGCAAAAGCTGATGTGGAGTTACTTTTTATAACAGGTGGGCCATAAATAGGGACTGATATGAATTCTCTACTGGAGATGGTCTAAAGTTCAGCTTCAGTTTCTCCGCCTGGATTTAGAATACCACGAAGGTATAAATTAGTCAGCAGAGAAGAAAAACTCCAGCAATAGATGAGAACTTCTA
Source organism: Arachis duranensis (assembly GCF_000817695.3). NCBI lineage: Eukaryota > Viridiplantae > Streptophyta > Magnoliopsida > Fabales > Fabaceae > Arachis > Arachis duranensis. The sequence goes on from NC_029777.3 coordinate 110,220,819, forward strand.
AGACCAGAACAAACATTGGTTCAAAGTTCAACAGCAGGGTTATCAAATTCTCAAGTTAACTAGCAAACTTTTCTGGGTACAAGTTTAGGTCCTCAGATAAAGTTAACAAGTTTACAAGTTTTAGTTTCCCTTAAGCTCCACAAATTTAGGCAAACTCTGAGTTTGATTACCATGTTCAAGAGCAATTTGTCAAATCCAGAAAATGTAAGTATCAAAGGCTAACTTACAAATTTCAGCCAGCACTCCTGATGTTTGTGCTGATAAATATCCGGAGAATGACACCCAAACTCTGATGGACAATAAACCCAAATGTTGCATTTCTTTTCGCCTTCTTTGGCGTTTTTAGCCTGATCCAAGCAAGCTTGACAGCAATCGGCTACACTATCTTGGGGTGAGTAAGACCCCATCGAACTGCATCGCCACCATAATCTGTGTGAAGTTCCGCATTGCACACGGGTGGAAGGGGCCTACCCGGAAGAACTTCCTCATCTGTGGATTGTCACATGCAAAAATTTGTTTTAGCATAGAAAGAAAAGATACATGCATATTTCAAGATTCTGTGACGCCTTGCATGTTAATTTGTTAATTGATCCCAGAGAAATCAAATGACAACTCAAATGACATCGAGTAAACCACAAATGGCAAATTTGTCCCTCATCATTCCATTACCAAACAGGTTCATTATTAAGAAAACAAAGGAACAACTTTATTCATTGTTTTGTTAGAGAATATATTGGAGGTTGACTCAGAAAAATAGTCTAAAGAACATGATATTACCAAACTCCTCAGCACCATTTGGTTTGTCATCATGTTCCTCATTTGCGACTTGAACAGGTATCCAAAGGCCAATTTCTTCAGAAAGCGTATCCCAACCAGAATCCAAAGCTCTTGCTAGTATTCCTACGAAGTTCAAATAGATATTTTGTAAAGTACTAAAGTGTCAAAGATTTGTGTGAGCATTCATTACCAATGTGCATAAGACAAGAACGTGTCTCATAAATGTAGGAAATGTCACAGAAAATCAATTGCCCATACGGCCATACCTACCTCTTTAAAATTGATGCTTGAGCTTGAAGTCCCTCTAACAAGGGCCAACTTAATCTCATTCAACCTTTCCTTGCGCCAGTTTTCTACTGCTTTTGTATTGGATGAGTTTATGTTAAAGATAATTTTGCAATAAAATATCATTCAAATACTACCAATTTAGCATTTACATAACCAAATAAAAATTTGTGTCAGAAAAAAGAATGACTTATTACTCATATAAGAAGGGAGCTTAATTTTCCATTCTCAAGATAAATATCCCCAACACTTTCAGAAGCAACAAAGGAGGAAACTTTCTAACAAAAAAGTGTGACTGATATTTTATACACAGTAGTTGGATAAAAAGATTCACATACAAATAAATGAAGCCATTTCTTGAGATGTAGAGCTGAATATATCTTTCAGATGAAGTTGTGTCCTATCATAAACCCTCTCAACATTTATTAATTCATCACCCATCTAAAACTCCGGTATCAACTAAAACATGAAACTATTGAATAATTTTCCTCTAATAAATCAATCAGTGTGCAATAACATTGCGTTATTTGGTCAGTTTATCTGCATATCATAAATTGCATATGTATTTAATGGATGTGGTAACAGCTTATTTATATGGCTCATTAGACCGGAATATCTATATGAAAGTCCCTAAAGGACTAAAGATATCTAAACCATCCAATGAATATTCGCAAGGGTTATACTCAATCAAATTGCAAAGATCTTTATACGGTCTAAAGCAATCTGGACGAATGTGGTATAATCGTCTTACTGAGTATTTGGCCAAAAATGGATTCAAGAATGATGATATCTGTCCATGTGTTTTCATAAAGAAAACTGCATCTGGATTCATTATAGTTGCTGTGTACGTTGATGATTTAAATATCATTGGAACTCCTGAAGAGATTCGAACAATTATAAAAACTCTAAAAGAAGAGTTTGAGATGAAAGATCTTGAAAAGACTAAATTTTGTCTCGGCCTGCAGATCGAGCATACAAAAAATAGGATTTTTATTCATCAAGCGACATACACAGAAAATATCTTGAAAAGATTTTATATGGATAAGTCACATCCCTTGAGTACCCCAATGATCGTAAGATCTTTGGATGTGGAGAATGATCAATTCCGTCCTAAAGAAGAGAATGAAGATATCCTTGGTCCTGAAGTACCATATCTTAGTGTCATTGGAGCGCTAATGTATCTTGCTAATAATACGCGACCTGACATATCATTAGCATTGAATTTACTAGTAAGGTATAGTTCCTCTCCAACCAGAAGACATTGGAGTGGAATCAAGCAAATCTTTTTGATATCTTCATGAAACGGTTGATATGGGATTGTTTTATCCCTATGGATCCAAGTCACAACTAGTTGGCTATGCAGATGCTGGATACTTGTTTGATCCACACAAAGGGAGATCTCAAACAGGATACTTGTTCACATATGGTGGTACAACTATATCATGGAGGTCCACGAAACAGACGATTGCTGCAATATCCTTTAATCATACCGAAATACTAGTGATACATGAAGCTAGTCGCGAGTGTTTTTGGATGAGGAGTTTGATCCAATATATTCTGTCATCATGTGAACTGATTGATCATAAGATAGCTCCAACTGTCCTGACATGTGAACTGATTGATCATAAGATAGCTCCAACTGTCCTGTTTGAAGATAATACAGCATGCATTGTTCAACTTAAGGGTGGATACATCAAAGGTGATAGAACAAAGCATATTTCTCCCAAATTCTTCTTCACTCATGATCTTCAAAATCAATGGACAATTGATGTCCAACAAATCCGCTCAAGTGACAATCTGACAGATTTATTTACAAAGTCACTCCCAAAACTTTCTTTTGAAAGATTGGTACATCAGATTGGGATGCACCGATTTCGAAACATTAAATGATGTCGACAAGAGGGGGAGACTGTACTCTTTTTTCCTTGGTCAAGTTTTTTTCCATTGAGTTTTTCTTGACAAAGTTTTTAATGAGACTGTCCCCATCACAAAGGATATTGTACTCTTTTTCCTTCACTAAAGTTTTTTTCATTGGGTTTTCTTTAGTAAGGTTTTAATGAGTCAATAATCCTAAATGGTCATCCAAAGGGAAGTGTTGTGATAAGTATGAATGATGTGGATGACCATTAATAACATGGATGGCTCAATATTTCCATAGTAGAATACTCATATTACTAAGAGAACTTCCATTTAATGAAGGTTAAAAATGTGGACCCTATTCATGTATAAATAGGAGGTTAAGCCTCCGTTGATTATACACTACACACAAAATCAATAACAACAATCTCTTCTCTCTCTTATACTATAATATTAATATATTGTGATAGTAATTGTAGTAAATAGTAATACTATAATTTCTTATTTACATATTCTTATTTTATATTTATTATATCTTCCTTAATTATTTATATTACAACAAAATAGACATTATTTTATGTTAATTTTATGTCACTGACTACAAATTAGTGTCTTAATCTATGTAGAGTATTTTACTCAAATATTATTATTATAAAACAAAATATTTATATTATTAATATTATATGTTATATAATTATAAATTTTACATATTATAAAATAAAAAATAGTTTCATTTATTTTACAATGATATTTATTTTAGAATTATTTTGAATTATAAACTATTTTAATATTTTTATTATTTGTGTAATACATTATAAGTACTATTTATCTTCTAATTTATTTAAGTTACAACTATGTAGGAATGAAGTATCTTGTAAATAAATAACAAAATTAATATTTACCTGTGTTTAAGAGTATATTTAAGAGTAAAATACACTAATAAATCATTTTAGTCTCAATTACGTCAATATCCTATTTTAATATATAAATCGAATCAATTAGATTTATTACTGTTACAACATATACATGCTAAATCGGATCCAATTAATTCAATTTGCATAGAATCATTTAGAATATACTTGTAACGAAAATCAAAATAAGATATTGACGTAATTTTGAGGTTGAACTAATTTATTAGTGTATTTTATCTAAGTAAATATACTTTTCAACTAAATTATATTTATTTTTATGTTAAAAACTTTATTAGATTTTTTTTTTTTTATTTTTATCTTATTTGTTAAGTAAACATTTTATAAAATTTAAACGAAAAATTTTATTAAATATTGTTTGTTGATATGAATTTATTGATCAACAGTATAATTGATAATTTAATGACAAATAATATATATAGAACTTAGATAATAAGAATGATCATGAAATATCAGAATTATTTTGAATTATACACTTTTAATTTGTTTATCATTTGGATAATGCATAATTACTTGATTAGTATATACCAATTATCTACAAATTAATTTAAGTTATAACTATATCCGAATTAAATATTTTTTAAGTAAATGAAAATATGATATTATCGGCATTTAAGATTTTATCAACAAAAATTTAAATTAATTATTATTTTTTTGGTTCTATAGGAGCAAAGTAACAAAAATGCAAAATGCCAACTAACTCTTCGAGTATAAATAACTAACTTCTTAGTCAAGCCGGTTTTAGAAAAAATAGGAAATTTTTGGAGTAGGTCCGATTTTTAAGTGGTACAGAAATTGGACCCTCCGATTTTTAGGTACACAAATCAGATCGTCCGATTTCTGTACTCGAACCGTCCGATTTGTGTTGAAAAAATAAAAAATTTTTGGAGTACATCCGATTTGTGTACTCTAAATTTTTTTAATTTTTTTAACACAAATCGGTAGGTCCGATTTGTGTACTCCAAATTTTAAAAATTTTTTAAAGTGGGTCCGATTTGTGTACTCCCTTAATTTTGAAAAATACCAAAAATCACCACGTTAAAGTATAACATTCATTTTACTACCATATCAAAATTTTTTAGCCCGCCAGAAACTTCTACAAGGGCCCCAATCCTGCCGCCGCCGCCGCCGCCTCCTCTTCCAAGAGAACGTGGGGAAGGAGGAGCAAGGTGATCGATCATATTGCAAACTAAAAACTTCAATACATTAATCTTTGATTGCTATTTCTTGAAACTGTATATACATATATATAGAGAGTGAGAGAGAGAGATATATAGTTTGGGAAGATTCTAGCTTTCCCTTATTGATCTTGTAGGATTCTTTTTGAGTATGCATCACAAAGAGTATGCTTTGGATTTATGGTTTGCCTTTTTGTGAGTCAAGTTTGACTTTATGTATAAATCACAATTAACATGCTAATAAATTCATTCACACTAAATTTTCTGGAAAGGGACTTAGATCATGAAGATTACTTAAATACAGTTAACGCTCTCAAATGGAATGCCTTACAATGGAATAAACATACAGTGACAGGTGCTCTTCATTCATACAACATGCAAAACAAACTGCGAGATCTCCAATGAGAAGTCCAAGAATTGAAACAAGAGCTCCTGAATATCATCAGAGAAAATGGGAATCAGACCGCTGCTGACCAAGATATACAAGAAGATGCGGGTCCTCAGCTTGCCCTCACCACCATGAATCATATTGATGAGGATATGGTTTCGCCGAGAACTATTTTTTTATTTTTAATATTGGATTAATAATGGTATTTTTTTAAATTGTGATCTACTGTGGTATTTTTTTAAAATGTGAGATGATTTAATGTACGGAGTACAAATCGGACCGTCCGATTTTTAAGAAGTACAGAAATCGGACCGTCCAATTTTTAGGTACACAAATCGGACCATCCGATTTCTGTACTAGATCGTCCGATTTGTGTTGAAAAAATAAAAAAAATTTGGAGTACATCCGATTTGTGTACTCCAAATTTTTTTAATTTTTTCAACACAAAACGGTAGGTCCGATTTGTGTACTCCAAATTTTTAAAATTTTGTGTACCCCATAATTTTGAAAAATACCAAAAATCACCACGTTAAAGTATAACACTCATTCTACTACCATATCAAAATTTTTTAGCCCGCCAAGAACTTCTATAAGGGTCCCAACCCCACTTTATGTATAAATCACAATTAACATGCTAATAAATTCATTCACACTAAATTTGTGTTGTGTATGTATATATATATAGAGAGAGAAGAGAGAGATAGTTTGGGAAGATAGGTATGCATCACAAAGAGTACGAAGAGTATGTATCACAAAGAGGATTTCAACATGATATCTTTGTGGCTACTGCATTGGTTGACATGTATGCTAAAAGTGGGAGTTTAGACGGTGCACAGAGAGTTTTCAATGACATGCCACGGAAAAATGAAGTTTCTTGGAATGCAATGATCGTTGGGCTTGCTTCTCATGGCAAAGCAAAGGAAGCACTGTCACTATTTCAGTGCATGTTGGATGAGGGTTGTGGTGCTTGTCCCAATGATATAACATTTGTAGCATTGCTCTCTGCTTGTGTGCATGCAGGCCTGGTTGATGAAGGCTATAGATTGTTTGATATGATGAGCACATTGTTCGGATTAGTGCCGAAAATTGAGCACTACTCTTGCATGGTTGATCTTTTGGCGCGCGCTGGTCATCTGTATGAAGCTTGGGATCTCATTGAGAAAATGCCTGAAAAGCCAGATAAGGTCACATTAGGAGCTTTACATGGTGCGTGTCAAAGGCTGAAAAATGTAGATATAGGTGAACGGGTTGGATCCTTCAAATTCTGGGAACTATATCATCTCATCAAAAATATATGCAAATTCGAAAATGTTGGAAGATTCAGCAAGGATGAGATTGTTGATGAGACAAAAGGGTGTCAGTAAAAATCCTGGTTGTAGCTGGATTGAAATTGAGAATCAATTGCACGAGTTTCATGCTGGTGATGGTCTGCACGTAAGTGCTACGGATATATATGGCATAATATGAGGAGCTCAAAAGGGAAGGATATGTACCTAAAATTGTTGATTAGTTGCATGAGGAGCTGAATTGCTGAAAGAGTTGTTTTATTGGAAAGTACTGAAGTAGCTAACGTCTGAACTACATAGCATTCAGCTTTCTCAGCTCCAATTGTTTTGGTTTCATTAAGTTTGATCTGATGGCACATATCAAGATTAGTAGAGTGGGCGTTAGGTACGTTAAAGTATTCTTTCATAAAGATTTGATTTATATAATTCAAGGTGGACAAAACAAACCTCTAGCAGATACATATGCCCCAAATGCCATATGAAAATGGAAAGGAAATGACAGTGAAATCAGTTTTTTGGTGTCGATCTCTTTTGGAGTATCCATGAGAATTATTGTCCCCCTATTGACAATTTCGTAAGCAGTAGGGGGAAAAGAAAGTTGTATAGTGTTGGGAGAAGTATAGTGTTGTGCTTGGACTTTCAGCAGTTCTTGATCCCCGGATTAAGCTTTCTTCTTTGGAGTTTCTCTTTTCAAAAATTGATCCTTCTACAAGTCATGAGAAGACAGAGCATGTGAAAAGAAAGTTGTATAAGCTTTTTGAGGGATATACAAGCAACAACAACATTCCCTCTACTACTACCCAGATGAAGATTTATGTGATTGTGATGAAGATCAATGTGAATGGGGTTGTGATGAAGATGAAGATGATGATGAAGATGAAGATGATGATGATGATGGTGCTCTAAATGGTTGAAGAGTTGGATCATCCGTTTACACTTGCAATTTATTACAATCATGCTTTCTAGTTAATTATTTTGTCCCTAACTTTTGGTTTTTGGTTTTTGGTTATGATTTCTCAGAAACTCAACTAATTTTGTTCAGGAGTACCGTATGAACAAGTGAAGAGGTTGTTTGGTTTTAGTTTCAGGTAGTCTATTTTAATTTTGATTATGAAGCTACTTTTCATTTTAGCAGAAGTATCTTTGAGAAGAACTATTAGTTGTTTTTTCTTTTTTTAGTTGACAAACAGTTATCAGTTATATATCTTGGATATTAAATTATCATTTTTAATTGAGCTTTGATAATTCTTAATTTCTTACAAGATGTAAAATAACTTGATCTTCATTAAAGATTGGGTTTATTCGACAAAATTACTCAAAACATTTGGTAAAAGTAAAACTAGTTGACGACTTATCTATTTTTTAATGTTTTGAAGAATATCAAATTAATTTATATGTTAATTATTCATGTTTAAATCGGCTGATTTTTTTAGATATGATGTTAGGGTGTGTGTAATGCGGGAATATGATGATTATAGGTTATTTACACTGGTATGGCGGCGGTGAGGTTTTGGCATTTAGGGGAAAGAAATCGGTGGCACCGATTTGAGGTAGGGGAAATCGGTGGTACCGATTTGTGTGAGAGATGAAGAAAATCGGTGGGACCGATTTGTGGAAGGGGAGGATGTTGGGTATGAAATCGGTGCCACCGATTTGTGTGTGGTCTAAATTTTTTTTTAATCCGGGATCAGAAATCGGTCCCACCGATTTGGGTGTGCAGCGGTCGGTCCCTCCGATTTGCCATTACTCAACACAAAAACGGATGTTGGTATCACAGAAGCCCCATTTCTTCCTCGTTCGCACTCTTCTCCTCTCTTCTCTTCTCTTCTCTTCTCTGATTCTTGTCTTTCATTTGGGTAAAAAAAATATCTGAGGCTGGGAATAGATAGTGATATGGATGATAGAGTTGTATTGAAGATTTATTACTACGGGCAGATCTTATTACAAACATATGAGGGAGTTCAATTCGTGTGTGAAAATCCATTAGATGTTGTTATTCCATTCACATTGTCATTTGAGGAGTTGAAAGGTGTGATTTGTGAGAAGATAGGCACGCAAAGATGTAGGAGAATATCGTGTATTTTGTACAGGTATCCTTTACCTGTGTTTGGCGGGTTTGTTCAATTTCAAACCAAGTATGTGATGGACGAAGCGAGTATGCAGGAAATGTTTTCAATGTACATGGAAAATCGCCACCGAATATCGTGCATCGAGTTATATAAAAAATCGCCACCGAACATCGTGCATCGAGTTATATATTGAGTTTGAGCAATCTGAAGCAGACCGTAACATTGAGTTGGAAGATTATAATAGTGAAAGCGAAGATGAATTTGAAAGTAACTATGAGATCGTCGGTCCAGGCGAGGACGAAGAAGAAGCTGTCGGCGACATGAACGCAGATGTGGCGGAAGTTGCAAATGCACTAACAAACCCGCATCCGTTTCAAGAGCCTTCTTTCATGCGGTCGTTGGATTTGGGGGCCATGCACGCACCGGAGTTTCCGGAATATATGAATACAGGTGCGTAAACCTAGTTAGCTACGTGAATCTCTGAATTGTTGTTTATGTAGATGGAATAGAGAAAAATAAGACTATAACGATCTTACCTAGTAAAGTATGTTTATTAATTGAGTTGTAATGAAGGACTTCTTACTGAGTACATAATGAAGCATTTGTTACTTTTGATGTATGTAGCCCCTCCTGTTGTGGCGGATGGTGAGTTCACAGTGGGGATGGAATTCAGCTCAAGGGAGGCAGTAATCAAGGCAATGAAAGATTATACCATCCGGAGAGGTGTGGACTATCGGGTATATGAGTCGGAACCGACGACATTCTATGCCAAATGTATAGAATATGGGAATGGTTGTGACTGGTTGATCCGGGTAACCAAAATGCAGAAGAAGTACTGTTGGGAGATAAGGAGGTACAATGGAAGTCATACTTGTACCAGGTCTACTATTTCTCAAGACCATTCGAAGCTGGATTCCAAGACAGTTGCGGAAGCAATAAAGCCGTTGGTAGAGGTTGACCCGTCTATAAAGGTAAAATCTGTAATTGCTGATATCCAGTCAAAGTTTAACTACACCATCAGTTATCGCAAGGCTTGGTTAGCAAAGCAGCAGGCGGTCGAATCAATTTTTGGAAGTTGGGAAGCATCGTATGAAGCTTTGCCGATATGGTTTGAGGCCATGTGCCACAAAGAGCCATCAGCAGTGGTTCACTTTGAAACAATGCCAGCTTACCAGGGGGATGATTTGGTTCCTGATATACGTGTTCTACATAGAGTCTTCTGGAGTTATTACCCCTGTATAAGGGCCTTCAGACACTGCAAGCCAGTGGTGCAGGTGGACGGGACTCATTTGTATGGAAAATACAAGGGTTGTTTATTGGTTGCAGTGTCACAAGATGGTAATAACAACATCGTGCCTATTGTATTTGCCATAGTGGAGGATCTGATCAAATAGACTGGTGTTCATAGCTGACTGAATGTTTTTCATAGGATATTCAAGGACGACCAGGGAGTACCAGATGCGTTATGAACGATTAAAGGAACGGGGTGAGGCATACACCAATTGGCTTGATCGGATCCCTCGTGAGCAGTATGCTTTGGCATTTGATGGTGGTTACCGATGGGGTCACATGACCACCAATCTTGTGGAATGTATCAACTCCGTCCTAAAGGGTGCACGCAATCTCCCAGTCACTGCACTTGTTAAGGCGACATTTTACAGGCTGAATGAGTTGTTCACTAGGAAAAGAGCTGAGGCTGAAGCCCGAATCAGTGCTGGACTTATGTTCTCTGAGATGGTGACAACCAAGCTGAATGCAAATCAACGAGCTTCAGGTAACATACAGGTTAGCTGTTTTGATAGAGAAAATGAAGTCTTCGAAGTACGCGAGATGCCTAGTGGGGTTGAGTATGCAGTTGACCTGCGCCACTATCGGTGTGATTGTGGTGAATTCCAGGTTGACCGAATTCCGTGTAGGCACGTGTTTGCGTGTTGTGCAAATCAGAGGTTGGATTGGAAAGTGTTCGTTAATGACGTTTACAAGATGGACCAAATTCGAAGAGTATACAGGGCTAGGTTTCGACCACTGGGAAATCCGGCAACGTGGCCTGCTTATCATGGACCTAGATTCGTTGGAAACCCGTTCCTAAGACGGGTTGCCAAGGGCCGGCCGAAGATGACACGCTTCTTGAATGAGATGGACACCTGTATGTTGCGTCGCCCGAGGCGATGCAAGCAATGCGGTGCAGAGGGCCATAGTCGCAGTAGATGTCGTCAAAGTGGTGGACCAAGTGCAGGTCCAGCCGAATAGTAGTATTTACCTTTTTTTACATTTCGTTTGGATTTACATTTATGTACGACATTGACATTTGAATTGACCAACCAGTGCTTATATTCATTTCAAACCTGATTAACATACACGATAGAGAATGGGCATAACAACGTAAGTAACATATTCGATAGGCAAAAAGTAATAACAATCTACGTAACATACTCAATAAGTAAATACTCAATAAGTAAATACTAGTTGAAGTATTAAAAAGAAATTTAAGATAAAATCATTGTTAGCTTATCATACCTGCACAACCATTTTAACTTGTTTATGATAAATTATAAATTAAAATCCAATTAGTTCTTTCGAACAAGAAATGAAATGGCTTTAACATAATGAAAGCATTACACATTTAATTTAGAGTTACAAAAAACTCAATACAACTTGCTATGGAAACTAACATATTATTTATTTAATTCTGTTTCTTCAAGGTCACTGCACACTCACCAACCGGAAAATGGAATGTATGAGTCTCGGGTCGCCATCTCTCAATCAGAGCAGTAATCATTGCTGACTGGCCTTTAATAACTCCAATTTGGGATACATAATAAAATCCAGTCTCGCGTAACTGTGCCTCAACAATTTGGTTATATGGATCCGGCGGGTGTAAATGATCACACTCCAACATCCTTGAAGCCTACAATACCACATTTTCCAGTATAAGAACAAATATAACACAACTATATTATTCAATAACACAAGTATACTTTAACATGTCCATTAAAACTAATTTCCAGCATAAAACCAATTCAAACACAAAAACAGCATACTAATTTCTGATTATTCTTCTTCTTCTTCTTCTTCTTCTTCTTCTTATTATTATTATTATTATTATTATTATTATTATTATTATAATTATTATTCAAACAGCAAACACACTTTCTCTACTATTATGATTATTATTATTGTTATTATTATTATTATTCTTACAAAAAAAGCATACTAATTTATTATTATTGTTATTATTATTATTGTTATTATTACTATTATTTTTTATTATTATTATTCAAACAGCTTATTATGATTATTATTATTGTTATCAATATTATTATTCGTATAATAAAAAAAGCATACTAAGTTATTATTATTATTATTATTATTATTATTATTATTATTATTATTATTATTATTATTATTATTCAAACAGCATACATACATA
>NC_029777.3:110233337-110246331 GCF_000817695.3 Arachis duranensis
ACACTACCCAGAGATCCAGAGACCTTCATCTTCATCACCATTACAAACAAAATAGCCACAAACATTCATCTCAACAAACAAACATTCATCTCATCTCCATACATACATACATACATACAAGGTTTATTCCTATTTTTATTTCTATTTCTAACCACCTAATAATAAAATACATACATATATGTTTAATTTCTAATTTCTACTTAGTGTCATTACAATATATACTGTTAATAAAATCTAAAATTATCACTATCATTATCATTAAATAAAATTATAAAAAAAAACTTACATGATTTGGATCTCCAAGATAATTAACAATATGAAGCTCCGGTTGATTTACTTCCTTAGTTTTCCTTTTTTTTGGCATTTTTTTTTCCTCTTTCGCTGATCTGGTGGTGGTCCAACAATGGGGGTTGTGTGGGGTTGAGAGGAAGAAGAAAGGGAAAGTTGAGAGTGAAAGAGAGAGTGTTGGAGAGTGAAAGAGAGAGAGAGGGGTATAGGGGGATAAGGTCACGGGGTGCACCGCGGGAGCCACCTGCATGCGCGACATGTGGCAACGGGCCACCAATCGGTGCCACCGATTTCGGCACCTCCCTCTCCCACAAATCGGTGCCACCGTTTTCCTTCCCCCCAATCGGTGCCACCGATTTCTTCACATGCGCCGTCACAACTCCGTCAAACACCCCAAACCCCCATAACGCCGCACATCACCTACGCCATCCCCATATCAAAATTAAAAAACTCGTTTAAATCACTATTTTAGAATATTATTTTTTAACTTTATAGTTTGCATAATAGCAGTCTTTAACGTGGTCAGCACCAAAAGGATTTCGTATACTTTTAGTTGTCACTATGTGTGAACAAGTGGAAAGGTTTTATAGGTATGTGGTAAATGATGTTTTTGGTAAACAAAAAATAATTAAAAACTTTTGTTTTTTCTTTTTAAAAGTAAGGTATTATTAGATTTTACAAAAAATAAATAATTTATTTTTTAATAAATTTTTTAGAAAATACTATTAAAATAAAAATAAATTTAATAATAAAAAATTAATAATTAATAAAATCTAATAATTTGCGAACATTTTTACTAATTTTAACATTATTTATCAAGTATAAAATTCATACTTTATATTCATTATAGTAACTTTTTTTTTAATTATATCTTATCATTTTTTTGTTATCAATGGATGTGGATTTTATAATATATATAATTTATTAACTTTTAAAGTCTTGTTAATAAATATCTTAAAAATAGTTTTAGAGATATCATAAATAGAAAAAAAAAAGATATGAATAGAAAGCACAAACTATGGGTCGGGCTAGTATAAGGTCTGTGTATTTTTTTTTTGGGTATAAGCCTGTGAATATGTTAATGTACCGTGACTCTAACATCAAAAGAATTGGGCCATGGACAAAATAATGTAGGCCCATTTAGCCCAATACACGTAGAGCTCTCTCTCTCTCTCACTCTCTCTCTCTCTCTCTCTCTCTCTCACACACACACACATTTGGCGCGCGAATACACAGAAAATCAGAAACTATCCACATTCCACTCTCAGTTCACTACTCACTCAATCATGACTTTAGGTTTCTGAAACTTCCCATTTCTAACTCGATCACTCTTCTGCTTGTTTTCTCCGTTTCTTCTCTTCCATCACCGGCGAAGGTTACTCTCTCTCCCGGCGGCGAGCTGCTTCTTCTTCCGCTCTTCGTCTCCGGCGATCGCATCTTGCCTTCTTGTGGTACGTATAGATGAAAGAAATACGTGTCACTCATATGCTTTTTTTTCTAATCATGGTTAACTTTTATACATTGTTTAGGATATTTATTATTTTCGGATTTTCGTAGTGTAGTAATATTCAGGAAGAACCCTTGTCTTCTGCTTCCTGTGTTATGCAATATCACCTTTCTTTTTTCTCTCCTTTGTCTTTTAACTTTGTAAGATTCAGTTGTGCTTATTTTAAGTTGCGACTTACTTACTTGTCAGTATTTTTTTTTTAAATTTAATTTGATCAAACTCATTCATGAAAAAAAAAAAAATACTGATACATGTTTCAGAACTCAAATAATTGTTGTGTTGTGCTATGTTGTTTTCTGCAGTAACTTGAATAGTCCATTTTGTTGTTTGACAATTAAAATGGAACTGTCTGACCAATCTGTTAGTCAGCCAAGTCTGGAAATGGAAGATTTCACACATGAACCTGAATTTGAAGAACCTACCTGTAAAAAGTGTAACTCAACAATCTCTGATTGTTGGAATTTTTTTACCAAAATTGATGGAGAGGATGGAAAAGAAAGGGCTAGGTGTAATGCTTGTGGAAAGGAATTAAAAGTTGAGGATTGTTTAGATGGGACATCATTATTAATCCACCATATTGAACAATGTGATGAAATTGAGATTGAAGATGTTCGTCAACTGGTTAAGGATATGCAAGGGCAATCAAAGTATCCTGGGATATACCTATTGGTGTTACTTAAGAAGGCTGTTGCCGCTGTACTTCTGCATGATATGCCAATAAATGTGTTCGATGAAGAGGACTTTGTAGATTTGTTGGATACTATGAATCCAATTACAGTGCCCATCTCTAGTGACACTATTAGAGATGCTGTGTCGAAGATTCATACGATAGTACCCATCTCTAGTGACACTATTAGAGATGCTGTGTCGAAGATTCATACGAAAGAGAAGGAGAAGCTCAAACAAACACTAGCAACTATTCCTAGTAGGATTTGTCTAACTTCCTATTTATGGTCAACAGTTACTTTTACTTTTGAGGATTATATATTTGTGAGTGCACATTTTGTTGATTCAAACTGGAAGTTGAATTGTAAAATTCTTTGTCTTCGCTACATACCTTTTCCTTACCGTGGATATCAAATATCTTCAGAAATTCAAGAATGTTTGAGTGAGTGGGGAATAGAGAAAAGGATTTTTTCTCTCACTTGTGACAATAATCCAGACAATGATGGCATGCAAGAATATCTGAAGACTGATTTGTGTATGGAGAATTGGTTGTTATGTGATGGAGAGTATTTTAATGTGAGATGTTGTGCCCATATTTTGGATCTTATTGTGCAAGAAGGATTGGAAGCATGTCATGATGTATTGGACAAGATTAGGAAAAGTGTTGCATATGTGACGGAATCAGATAGTAGGAGGACAGAGTTTAAAAATTGCATTGCAACGCTTGGTGGTAAAGGCACCAAGCTTGAATTACGTCTAGATAATCCTGCTAGATCGAGTTTAACTTATTTGATGCTTGAATGTGCTCTCAAAAAACAGAGTGCATTTGTTAACTTTCAAGCGAAAGATCATGATTTTAAGTGCTGTCCTTCTGTTGAAGAATGGAAAAGAGCCGAAAGGATGTATAAATTCTTACTTCCCGTCTTTGACATTACGAAATTGTTTTCCGACACATCATATCCCACTTCCAACTTATACTTTTTACAAATTCACCAAATTCAACTGGCCCTGCAAGAAAGTTTAAATAGTGAAGATGAGGCGATAAGGAGTGTGGGAGAAAAAATGCTGATAGAATTTAAGACATACTGGGAGGAGTATAGTGTTGTGCTTGGACTTGCAGCAGTTCTTGATCCTCGGATTAAGCTTTCTTCTTTGGAGTTTCTCTTTTCAAAAGTTGATCCTTCTACAAGTCATGAGAAGACAGAGCATGTGAAAAGAAAGTTGTATAAGCTTTTTGAGGGATATACAAGTAACAACAACATTCCCTCTACTACTTCCAATGTGCAGAGTGCTACTACTCCAACTCGCTCCCATCCTGCACCATCAAGTTCAGCTGGATTAAATGAAATGAAGCAGAGAATGTTTGGTGTAAGTAAATTTATTCAATTTTATATATGATTTAACCTTATTTTTTTCTCTTATAAATTGACTCATGTTGTTTACTTGGTGACTGTTATGTATGGAAGGCGTTGAAACATCATGAACTTGCACTAAGAGTTGGAAAGAATCAACTTGATGTCTATCTGGATGAACCAAATTTGAACTTTGATTATTATGAGGATTTGGATGTATTGGAATGGTGGAAGTATACTCAGAAACGCTTTCCAGAATTATCAAAGATGGCTTGTGACTTGCTGAGTATTCCCATTACAAATGTGGCGTCTAAGTCTGAATTTAGTATTGGTGGTCGAGTTCTTAGAAGGTACTCAGAGGATGATGAAGCTTTCATGTGTGGTCGAACTTGGTTGCGTGGTTTTTACTGTAAAGGTAATTTCCTTCTGATATTCTGTTATCATATATCAATTTGTTTTTATTTATTTTCTATTTTGGTAATAGATGAAGATGAAGATCACTGTAATTGCGGTGAAGATGAAAATGAAGATGGGGATGATGATGATGGTCTTAATGGTTGAAGAGTTGGATCATCCATTTACACTTGCAATTTATTAGAGTCATGCTTTCTACTTAATTTCAGGTAGTCAAATTTAATTTTGATTATGAAGATACTTTTTTGTTTTAGCAAGAGTATTTTTGAGAAGAAATATTAGTATTTTTCTTTTTTTTTTCCTAGTAACAATCAATTATAGTTATATCTGAAGATTAAATTATCATTTTTATTTTCTAACAATATTTTGTTTATTTTAATTATGAAAGATGAAAAATAGTTCAATATCTATTAAATATTGAATTAGTCTAATAAAATTATTCAAAATATTTAGCAAAATTACCAACAAACTATCTATTTGAAGTAGGTTTAGCGAGTAAATTTTTTTTTTAGTATCTTAATTTGTATTTTTTATTCTTAGTTTACACTTTTTTAGAATATTAGCTTTTCAACTCAATAGCTTGCATAATAGAGATAATAATAGCGGTTTTTAATATGGTCAGCGCCAAAAGGATTTCGTATACTTTTAGCATTTTTCTATTGAGTCTATTCGTATGAACATGTGGAAATGTTTTATAGGTAGCCAAACTACTTCAGCAATAGCACACTAATATCCACGTGTTGGGTTGAATTATCCTTTCCCAATTCGGATTAATGTAGCCGCCAATTAATAAATCTCAGTATGTATTATATAATTAGGAAAATTTTAAGAGATAATATTTTTAGTGAAAAAGAATAAAGTTAATTAATATTTGTTTTAATGTAAGGAAAAAATACTAAGTTTTTGTTTAAATATTTATGCATGCTAGATGGTCATGAATCAATGCTTTATTACTCACTTTAGTGGGATTTATCATCTTTCTTCGATACATTTGTAGTAGTATTTCATTTTATAAATGTACTAACCCTTAAATATAGTTAGTAATAACATATTTACAAATTTCACAAGACTCTTAATTACATGGGGAAAATAATTTAAACCGTTTGGTAGTCATATTTTTCTTATTCAAACTTTCATGAAAGAATTGTTAGTTAAAAAGAATTAATAGGTAAAAATAGAGTTCAAATACTACTATGCTATGCAGGATAAACATAAAGACCCTAAAACTATCGATCTTACGATCATTTCTATATTTTTAATATAGAACACATGAATGATGAGTTATAAACGATTTTTAAGTAAATTTTGTACCAAATAATACGTGCACATATGTAAATTTTATACATAATATATACACCATAATACCAATTAAATCTACAAAAAAAAAAGATAAATCTCAAATTGCAAATGGATTTTATATACCTAATAATAATTTTAAAGGAAAAAAAAAAACTCATGTTGGCATTAAACAAGCTATTATAATAATTTAGTTCTTTTAATACTCGTTATTATTATTAATGAAACTTTTCAGATAGACTCTGAAAAAAGTAAAGATTTGGAGCTATATAGATCCAAATATATAGCTGTAGCAGCCTCTAATTACTCCTTACATTGACAATAATCTTAGACGTATGATTTGTTAGACTTTTATAATTTAGATTTAAGATAGTGTATGTTTGCTTGACGTAAATTGCATGGTGTGTGGTATAATCTTAACTCAATGGTCCTTTTCAACTTTGTTTTTAACTTCTCTTCATTGTCAACTAGACTCAACCTAACTCGTTAGAAAAAAACAAACAATATATCATATTCAAATGTTTCAATTTTAAATTAATTAAATTATATTGAAGATCTCTAGAATGGTAGAGAAGCATCACATAAATAATTGTCATGTGCATGATCTCTATATAAGTATGGTCCAAGTCAATGAATTTAAAAACCCTTCATTTCATCTCTCTTTGTTATTATATTATCCTTCAAAAATAATAGTGACTTTTCACTCAAAATAATCTTCTTCTTTTTGGGAAATTAACACCACAATGGGGAACCTCTTTTGCAAAGGGTAAGTGAAATTATGGAATAATTATGATGATCAACATTTTTTTATTATTATTATTACCACACATACATATATTTTCTTAATATTTTGTGACATTGAATTATTATTGAATATTTTTCAGGAAGAATTATTCAAGGTGGAAGAGGAGGCCAATGATGAGTTTCATTCATAACCAAGCTTCTCCAACTCACATAGGAATAAGAACGGTGGAAGCTGAAAATGTTTGCAACTTTTCAACTCATTCGGATCTATGTATCTCCATAGCAACTTGGAATATGAATGGCCAGGTGCAGATAACAATTCTAATTTAAACAAGTAAGGTTTTTCGTTTGAAAAAAAAAAAACTTTAATTATATTGTTGATTGCTAGTAGTTTAATTTGAATTGAATATAATAAGGGTCATATATTACTATATGATCGGTTTTAGAAAATTTTCAAACGAGAAACCAAATATATATGTTATGAACTTCGTTTGTTGATTTTTTCATGTATGTTTTAATTTAATTAAATTGTGAATATTATTAGGTTTCGTTTGAAGAGCTGGCAGATATGGTTGGTAGCAACCGAGAATTTGAACTTTTAGCAGTTGGATTGCAAGAAGCTCCAAAAGAAAGAAAAGTTGCAACACTCCTCAAAGAAGCTCTACATGAAAATTATTTGAACTATAACTCACTAGACACACATAAGTCATTATTGTTAGATGATAACTCAAGATACCTAAAATGATCATTAAAATATTGGCACATACTATATATAACAATTTAGTCAAAATAAAAAATTATTTAATAATTGTCAATTATATATAATTTTTTATATAAGACGTCTTAATGTCAATAGTTATCTTATTATTTTTAGACTTATTATGTTACATCATCAACATTTTCTTAGCCATTCTTAGCCAAGATTGAGTTATTAATATAACAATGAAACCAATTAATTATCCTAATGACAAAGTCAAAGAAATTATGATATTAAGTTTCACCAACTGAAAACAAGAAGTCAAGAAGCTAAGGTAGTGAACGACCCCCCATTTAAGAAAATTGTGTTTAACTAAAAATTATTGACCACCTATTATTATTATTTGGTAGATTTTTTTGTTTAAAGTACAAAAGCCTTAACTTTTGGTTCGGCTTTAAGATTGAGGGAGATAGAACTTAGAAGTGTGGCGCAATAAGTTGTGAAAGTTTATCCAATTGTAATGTGTTGTCAACTTCTGATGAGTGATGATGCACCTTACCTATGTTCATACCTTATGCCATGCACCATGTTTTATATATAGTATAGAAGAATTTATATCTATATCTATATCTAGAGTTAAGTGCACTTTGATTTTTGAGATTCACGAATTATACTGATTTAGTTCTTGACTTTTTAATTATTATAATTTGGTTCTTTAGATTAAAAAAATATACTAATATAGTTACTAAAAATACTGTTAGTGAGATAACTCAAGTCTTATCATGTTGAACATATTAAAACGATATTTTACACGTTTTGACGCTAAAAGAGCTCAATATTAAAAGGGTTTGAACAATATTAAAAGGGAAGGGTATAACGTTTTAGTATTGTTCAACCCTTAAATAATATCATTTACTGCCTTCTTTAACCCTAAAATGCATACCACGTCGTTTTAATATGTCTAGTGTGACAAGGCTTAAACTACACTACTAACGGTGTTAAATTCTGGCAACAAAAGATATACGAAGAACTATATTGATGCACTTTTTTAAATTCGAAAAATCAAATTGTAATAATTGAAAAGTCAAAAACTAAATTAGTGCAACTTATCAATTTCAAAAACCAAAATAAAGATTAACTCTCTATATCTATCTCTTAATAAGTGTCATGTCACAAAATGCAACTGCTGGAACTTCACTTAAAAAGAAAAGTATATAAAATCTTGCACCTCGATCGTTACATGAATTTACAAGCACAACAATTGTTATTTACAGTATTATTCTGTCATCATCAAAATTAGGACCATCTTTGATTTTCTTTTGTTTGTATACTAACTAATAATTAATGTTCTTCTCTTTTCCATAATTTTTTTCTTTAAATTAAATGAAGCATGATAGGCAAAGTAATAATGGGATCTTTGCAGCTCTACCTATTTGGGCCATCAAATGCAAAAAGATCTTCCATTACAGGTACAATATTCTGACCCTTATGCAATAATGATTATATGTTTGAAAGAGAATGATGATATATATTGATCAAGGGAAAGAAAATAAATATACTAAAGGGTAACTTTTTTTTAAGAAAGTAATTACTAGAATGATAAAAATTTATTTTTTTAGCATTTTTTATTAGTGTTATTTTTTTTCAAAATCATACTACTAATAAATGTAATAGTTTTTACTATATACAGAATTGAAGATGGACAAACAGTCAATTGGGGGATTTGGAGGAATAATTGGAAGAAAGAAAGGAGCTGTTGCAATCCGAATTAACTACAAAGGCATTAGAATTGTTTTCATCTCTTGCCATCTCTCTGGTAAATATATATTTAAGGGATATATAATTCATAATTAAAATTATTTTAAATTGTTAGAGATATAATTATTTATATATCTTTTTTCTTCAATTTAAGTTTTTTGAAAAAGTAATTTTACTATATGATATTAGAATTTTTATGATCCGAAAGTCTAGAGTGCAATATTTATTGATCTCTAAAAAAAGAAAATTTAGCATAAGACAAATTATTAAAAGAGAAAAAAATTTATAAAAAAAATACAAACAAACTCAAAAGAAACTTTTATTCAAAAAAATATGTTAAAAATATTATTTATTCATGTGTTTTTTTTATCAACTTAAATTTTTAGAAGAAATAACATCATGACAAAAATATTAGAAAATAAAATTTATACTATAAAAAAGATAATCACCAAAAAAAATACTATAAAAAAGATAATGTATGAATTTGGTACTATAATATAAAAAGAATGAGTATACAAAACTTAAATAATGATATAATTAAGCTTTTAAGTTGTGATTTTAGACAACATCATATATTAATTTCTAATTATAAACTTTTCTTGAAAATATCTTCAAAGATATATTGGATTATTACATACTAATGTGTTAATTATTTAAAATTTGCATAAGCTCATGCAAGCAAGGTAGAGGAAAGAAATTGTGAATGTAGGCACATATCACACTCTCTATTCTCTAAGAATTGGAATCCATATTCAAGACCATCACATATTACTATTTGGTTGGGAGATTTAAACTACAGGCTTCAAGGCATTGATACTTATCCAGCCAGAAATCTTATCAACAATGACCTTCATCAGGTATTGAATTATATATAATCCTCATTTAATTTTTTTTTAAATATAAACTATATCCTTAAAAATATAGAACTTGTAATTAATACATTTTTTTGCATAACTAAATAATGCATACATAGATATGCACCATATAGTACACAACAAAATTGCTACCATGAATTAAAATAAAATAAAATAATTAGTCCGTTTTAATTATTTTTTATTTCAGAGGCTGCATGGAAAAGATCAGCTTTTACAAGAAGCTGGGCGTGGACAAATATTCAATGGCTTCTGTGAGGGAACATTGACATTTAAGCCTACTTATAAATACAACAAAGGAAGTAGCAACTATGATACAAGTTACAAGGTCATCTCATTATTAATCTTATTCTAGTATAATTAAATTCCATCACAACATTATTATGACATCTACTAATAGAGTTAATTAGCTAGCTAGATTTTTTTATGATCATATGTTTATTATTCTTATTAAAAAAATATAAATAAACCTTTAAATTTTTTAATTTAAAAATATATAAATTTTTAATTTATTGAAAGAATAAATTACCATTTGTATTTATAAAAGATATAGACGCCGACAAATAAAATGACAATTGTAACTACGGAAGATGGTTTTCGTGTGCCAAAAGTACGGACATTGGTTATACAATTAGTCTGTTAGGTACTTTTGGCCCACATAAGCCATTTTCTATGATTACAATTATCGTTTTATTCTTATATGGGTACATTTGTCAGTTTCTGTATCTTTTATGGGTACAAATAATAATTTATTCTTTATTAAAAATATAAAAGCGTTATGTAAATTTAAATGTTAATTTCACATTTTAAAAAATAATGAATATTTTTATATTAATTAATCAAAAAAAAATTTTAAGATAAAAAATTAAGAACTTATTTATCATTTATTCTTATTATTGGTTATTAAGAACGAACAACCGGTTTATTTATTACATTATAGTCAAACAACGTGTGTATTTAATTACTTAATTAAAGCTTTGTGTTAGTGTGTGGTTTTAGCTTATTATTATTGACATTCATCGTAATTAATTATGAGATAATTAATGTGATTAAAGCAGGTTCGAGTGCCAGCATGGACCGATCGCATATTATTCAAAATAGAAGATGAAAGTGACATTGAAGCAACTTTACATTCTTATGAATCCATGGATGAAATTAATGGTTCTGATCATAAACCTGTAAAGGCACATCTCTGCTTAAGATTAATTCGTCAACGTCGTCTTCCACCAATAATTGAAAACTCTAATTCTATTATCAATAGTAATAATAATAATAATAATATTAATCAACTTTCTAGTTAGCAAGTGCTTCGCTTGAAACGTCGTATTCTAATAATGTAATGTCGTAATTTTTCCTTTCTTCATTATTATTTCAGATTCTTTTATATAATCTCTCATTTGTCAATAATTTTGTATTAATTAATTAATGTACTAGAGATAGAAACATTTGGAAATTAAATTTTTCATCAGTAATCAGTTGATATTTTTGTTCATCAATATTTATTTTATTATAACAATAATAATAATAATAATTTAATCCCTTAAATGTTAAGAGTAAAAATTAACTAACAAATAAAGTAGTAATTGGTAAAAATTAAGGGATTAAAATTTTATGTATATGGATAATTGTTAGAAATATAAAAATTGGACCATCCAATTTTTTGGTACACAAATCAGACTCCAAAATTTATAAAAAATTTTAAACATAGTACATTCATAATTTTAAAAATCACCCAAAATTATAATGTTAAAATATATCACATATTTTATTTTCATATGTAAATTTTTTAGCCCAAATTAAGAGTTAATTATTATTTACTCAAATGTAAAATAATAAAAAATATATTAGATAGTCACCTAATTTTTTTAAAAGTAAAAGACAAAAAATGTGAAACGTGAATTTTTGTTAGTTATTATTGGTAGTATAGTAGATTCCTAGGCAAGTACGATGGAAGCTAATAAAGTCATTTAATTTGGTCGGTTTATTAACTATTGACTTTGTATTTTGTCTTTGGGGATTTTATGATTGGTTGGTTATTTCCCTTTGGATTTGTTCCAACTTAAGCCACCATTGTTGAAGTTGACTTAATTATTTGCCGACTATTTGAATTTATTTGTTTTTGTCATTTCTTTTGGATTTTTCAAATACCAATTGATGATTCATTAATTCACTCTTTCTCGTATATATATCTTATTAAGACATTAATTTAAAAAAGTAACGATGATATTATTTTTGAAAATATATTTTAAGAGTATTAATGAAATAAAATATTTTATTAAAATTATTGGAAAGTTGAGTTTTTAATAATTTTTAATTATTTTCAAATATCTAGCTAAATGCTTAATCAAGTTAACAATTCTTTTGGTATGATGATTGACAAGTATACTAAAGGTTTAACATTATTTTTTTCAAAAAATTTATAATATATTTCATGATAAAAAAAAAACTATAGCAGATATTTTACAATATTCATTAGCAAAATTCTGATTTTTTTTTTTACGCGTTTTCAATTTTTTAAACAAAAAGTTAGAAATTCCTGGCCAGCAGTATTAGAGCCCAATACCATTATTTTAATTGATGAGATGCATTTCTTTCACATTGTTTTAATGACACATTCTATGCAAAAATAATAATAAATATAATAAAAGTTGAAAAGCATTTTAACAATTATATTATATCAATATATCGTAAAATAATACTTTAACTCTAATCTAATCTAAACTAATGTTTTCAATACAAAAATATTTAGTAACCAAAATAAATTAATAAAAAATAATTAAAATTTATTTTATTTAGTATTTATTAATTATTATAATAATTAATAAATATTAAATAATAATTAATATATTAAATAAAATAAATTATTATTATTTTTTTGTCTCTTTAATATTACGATTCTCAATAATGCATGTGCGATTATTTTTATCGATTGGTTTTAAAATTAATTTAAAATTATTATGGAATCTTCATTTGCCTTAGCCGTCCAACTAAAGAATCTCCCTTCTTTTTTAACTTTAATATGTTAATTATACATTGTCCTTTAATTAAACGTTAGTTTTATTTATTTCTTTATATATGTGATTATATGATTAAAATTTCTTTTTATACTTTCTTTATACACCATGCATTATATATGTTACAACAAATTATTGGGAAGTTTAGACATATTAATCATATTTACTTATATAATCAATACACGATAATTGTAAATACTTAATTATTTAAAATGTCAATTCTAGCACTCTAATCACACAGGATGAATATTAATCTTTTTAATTATTTTTATATTAAAAAAATTACATAAAGCCTCAAACACATACTTGTGCTGGATTATAAGCTTTTGGCTCTTCATGCTTTTGAAGCTTTACTCTTTTTTTCTTCTGATCTTTTGACAAATGAA
>NC_029777.3:110246423-110249300 GCF_000817695.3 Arachis duranensis
TTTAACCGTTAAGATGCAAAGCAGATTCGATGCCACAACTCTTGGGAAAGCACATTATATTTGTGAGGAATCTTCAATTCTTATGTGAGGAATCTTCATCATTTTTCAAAGTTTTCTACAAAACATTATTACTTAAATCAATTTATTGTGTTAATATTTTTATTGACTACTATACTTGGAATAACGCATAGGGTATAAGTAAGAATTTTGCAAGACCTCTATAAGATGTTAGAGAATAACATATAATTAAATAAATAAAATAAAATGACAGATAGTATACATTAATAATAACTTTGAAAAGTAAAATAAAACATATCAACTTGCCCATTTATTATATTACACATTAGTCTTCACCACGAGCACTGTTTTATATTTGGTTGGAAAGAAAGAAATAAAAAAGAAAGAAATAGAAAGGAAATAAAAGAAAAGAAAGAAATTGAATAGATTTTTATTTTTCTTAGATGTGTTTGTTGGATGAAAGAAAAATAAGAAGAAAAAAAATGTTATAAAAAGATAACTTTACCTTTGTATTATAAAATATATTGAAAAAAGTGAAGAGGCAATATTAAAAGTGGTGAGAGAAAATAAGTTTTCCTTCTTTTTCTTTCCAACATTGGAGAGAAAAAAATTTGGTGGGTCCCACCAGTTTTTTTTCCACCTATTTTCTTTCCTCTCCATTTTCTCTTTATAACCAAACAATGGAAAATAATTTTCCTTCCTCTTTTCTTTCCTCCTTATTTTTTCCTTCTATTTTCTCTTCAAACAAACATAGTGTTAATCAATATTTCAAGTCCAACACTGTCCTATTTAATTAGTAGTTTAATTTTAATACATTCACATTGTAAAATATTTTATACAATCATTTAATTATAGTCGTTTTTTTTAGATAATTATTTATATAATCAAAATAAAAAATAGTTATATATTTACTTATTTTTTGTTATGTATATAATTAAATACACATATAAAACTATCAAAATTAAATTATTTAATTAGTTCATTATACTGTTGAGTTATGCATTTAATAGTTAAAAATTATTAGATAACAATTTAATCAAACATATTAAAATTATGTAACAATTATTAATTATCAATTTCATCTAAAGATAACTACACATAAATCTCTACCTTTAATATTTCTCCATAAATAAAATTCATTGATATAGAATCAATTGCTTCAAAGGTTTGTTCTATTGATGAGTGGCATTTCAACATTCCAGTTACCCCGAAAGCAAAAGCTCTCCAACTTTCATATCTTCTCAAATGCATAGATTTTTTTCCACTCAAAAGTCTTTTTATTTATTATTTTTTTTTTGTACAAGTCATGTATGTTTTATATTGACCCAAATTGTTACAAGTTACTTATTTCATATTTAATATAATTTCCTTGGTGATATTAATTATTAGCACAAGCATCTCTATTGATAAATTTAGCATTGCATGAATGACTTGATTTGTAAGATATTACAAACATAATAATAAATTTGCATAATGTATGGGCTAAGCTAACACATGCGGATCTTGTCAATTCCACTTCTTAAAAAAAAAAAACATATATATTTGTCAAGTCTGCAATATTTTTCTTTCTATATTCTGTTTGTTTCTGGTTTAAAAGAATAAGTAACAAAGATTAAAAAAATATGTGCCAAAAAATGCATGCATGAATTATTGGGATGGCAATAGCATTCGAACCTGTGGGTACCCTTCGTCCCGCACCGGGGCAAATTTTTAGCGGGATAGGTTTTTGGGAGGGGTGGGGCGGGGTCGAGTTTAGATAATATCCGCCTCTACCCGCTCCGTTATATATATAATATATAATATGTATAATATATGTAAAAAAATTAGTAAATGATTAATAATATTGTATCATATTTAAAATTTTTATTTTAATTTATGTTATGTATGTGATGATGATTATATAAATTTTGAAATACAATTTAATTTATTGAATTTTAATAATTATAGGGGCGGATAGGGACGGAATGGGTACCCGCAGGAACGGGTTAAAATTCAGCGTTTTACTACCCGCAAATAGAAGTGGAGCAGATTCTATGCGGGTTGGTGTACGACGGGGCAGAGTCGAGTAGAACAAAAATCTGCCCCCACTCACCCGTTGCCATCCCTAATGAATTCAACTACATGATTTAATTTGCGAATGGAATATATGGAAAGTTAGAAAACAGGGGAGGATTCCAATTTAAAAATTTTATAATCAAATTTGGGATTATTTTTAAACGTTCTTTACTAAATAAACGTGTTGTATTTTTTATTAGTATTTTTTTGTGATTATATTTTTGATCAGTTAAATAAATTTTAACTCTTTATTTATTATATTTTGTATTAATTATTTAAATTTAAAGTTTAAAAAAAATCAAAAATAAAAAAGTGCTGCAATTCTTATTTTTCTCTAAAAGCACATCAGCATTTATGTCAAATATAACCTAATATCTATAGAGAAAATATTAAGTAATTAAAAGTTTTTTATTTTTATCTTACATGACCTCTTTTCTTTTTAAGACATGTGTCCGTTGTCCATATCTCTCGTTCTATATATATATATATATATATATAAATCTAGAAGATCAATACTTAAAATTACAGAAATTGACAAAATCATTAAACCAATAATATATCATAGACTATTAAGTAGGGTTCCATTGTAAAATCAACGGTTACAAACTCAATCCTGCAATGCATTATTGCCTGTTTGGTGGGGACTTAAAGTGGATATCTTTTTGCCAGCTTTGGCATCTCCTATCTACTCCTCTCACCAACAAAATATATAAAATCATCAGAGAATGATAACCTAAGTGGGCCAAATCGGTATAATTTCATGGATTTTTCTCGCTAATTGAAGGATAATTAGTAAGCGCCATT
>NC_029777.3:110249669-110264133 GCF_000817695.3 Arachis duranensis
ACTTTGAAATAATAATTTTACAAAATTTTTATAACAAAAATTATTATGCATATTTTTATTTACAAATTTTTAAAAAAATTCTATATATTTTTGTATATTATTTCGTAGAGAGCATGTGCTAATTGTAATATAACGATTTACAATTAATAAAATTATTAAGCGATATTTTTAAAATAAGTCAATTCACAATCATTCCGGATAAGTCCATACCTAACGCATAATTAGTTAAAACCTCTTCTTGTTGACTAGAAAATAATTAAAAAGAAAATTCTCTTTGTAATAGTACGAATAATAAATCAGCTAGTTAGAAGAGATATTAATAAGTAGACAAAATATATGTTTTAATTTTGAAATTTTTGAAATTTTTTCTAAAATTTTAATTTTAATTTTTTTATTTTATTTTATTTATTTTTATCAAAGATAAGAGACTTGAATCTATAAACTTTTTTTTTACTAAAAATGGAAGACTATGCCTTTTATTTTATTGTTTTTTTTTGTGACTCTTTTATTTTATTGTTGAATCTTAACATAATAACATTTCAAATGAAATTTAATTTAACCTTTTAATATTGTTTTTTTTGACAACCAGCATTTGTCAAATTTATTTTACTAATTTTATCCTCAATAACTCATCTGCACAATGACCATCACCATCACCATCTCAACACAACTCAACAACAGATTTAACTAAAAGAGTGGGGGTAGTTATCTTTTGTTTAAAAAATTTTCAGAAAAAAATATCATGTAATTTTTTTGCTATCATATTATCTATTCAAATTTTATTAAAAAAGATTACATATACACAAAAAATAATTATAATATATTTATATTTTACAAATAACTAATTTAATATTTTTTTAATATACACCTATACCTAACAATAACATAATTGAATTTTATTTTATTAAATGTATTAACATGAATTATGTTAAAAAATTACTAATATTAATTTAAATAAAAATAATTATAAAAATATTAATGGTATATTATTTTTTAATTGAGATTATGATAGATTCTTATCCAAAATATAATTAGTTAAAGATAAAAATTCATGTGCAATTAACTTTATATGAAATTGATAGGTGATAATTGTTAAATGATAATTTAGTCAAATTTATTAACCCATTTAAAAAATTTTAACTAACAAAGAGAAAATTCAATAAAACCTCTTTTTGTTGTTTCTTTGTTCCTCCTTTCATAAAAGAAACTTTCTGGGATTACCGCGTTTGGGTTTGGGATTTATTTTCTTTTTCTGCTTTTGTGTTTTTTGGGTCTTCTCTTCTCATTCTTCTCTTTCTCTTCAATCTCATTCCTTTGAAGAAAGAGAAAGAACAAAGAACCAAGAGGACCCCACACAACACAACACACTTAAACAACACAAACCTTGTTTCTTGTTGAATTTCTTCATAGTCTTTTGTCCCAAATAGTTGAATTTGTCACAACCACTGTTTCCCATACAACACAACACCATAAATTATTATTATTATTAATTAATAAATTAATTAATCAATTTCCAAAACCCTTTTTTTGTCAAACCTTCTTCCTTCCCCCCTTTGGTGTTATCATCAATCTCATCAATTTTTGACCTTTCTGAAAAATCCCGTGCTTTTATTATACTTTCCCCTGTTTCCAATTGTAAAAAGATTATTTTTTTTAATTTAAAAATTTGATTTTTTTCCCTCTTTGTCAATGATATTGTGGAGTATACGTGTTCGTGTTTCTCGTTTCTGAAATTAAAGGAAAAAAAAATAAAACATTTTTTGCTTTGTTTCTTCTCCTTCCTTGTTCCTTCTATTTGCTTTCCCTTGACACATACAAAAACTTGAGTTGAAGTTTCTTAGATCATCATCATCAAGTTTGCAGTTGCTGGAGAGAGAAAAGGAGAAGCAAATTTACATGCTCTAGAATCTTACTTTGATCTTGTTCTCTCTGCTTTTTCTGAAGAAAGAGGTGAGTTTATTTATTGTTTTTTTCTTTTTATTATTGAATTATTGCCCCAGGATTTGGATTTTTATTTTTATGTAATCAATTTAATTGACCTATGGAGCTTGGGAAAAAAAAACTTTTTGTTCTTCTGGGTTCTTTAATTTTGGAGTTATTTACTTAGAGTTGCAATTTGAGTCTCAGTTCTCATATATATTTGGTAGTGATTCCTTTTGAACTGTTTTTTTCTAGATGTACCTTTTTTCTCTTTAGCTGCAGCTTCAGTTGTTAAAGGTGTGTTTGGTTTGTTTATAGTTTTGCAAACTATGATTTTGATCCATTGCAATTTCTGCCCAAGCCATTGTTTGAGGCTAAAAAGTCAATTTGTTTTTGCTGAAGATGTCGAAATGAATCGAAATCGAGTTTGTCAGTTTGTGCCCTTTAAACTATTGTTTGGAGTATGCAAATTGAAATGCATACATATTATGAAGATGGAAATAGTTTCTTTGAATTTCACTTAACCCATGTCTCCAATAATAGTGGTGTTCCCAAATTCCAATAGTATTGGAGTTTTCGAGTTAATTGAACTATTGTTGGCTGTTTGATTTTCAGGAAGGAATTTGTACCTATTATGAACATATAGCAACTTGAATTATGGGTTGGCTTAGCAAATTTTTCAAAGGCTCCGACCAAAAGATTTCGGAAGGGCATTACCATTCGTATTATAACGGGGATGCGGATTCTTACTTGCCATCGACGTCTGGTGTAACAAATGTGAGAACTCCTTAACAATTGCTTTTGAATGCATTATTTTGCAAAGTGTTGAAATATGCCATTGTTTCTATTTCCTGTTTGTCCAACTTTTCAAACATATGTTGATGGGAATTTGGATGCAGGATGTTTGGCCTGAGAATGAGAACGAAGATATAGATCGTGCCATTGCATTATCTCTGGCAGAGCAAAATCATAGAGGAAACCATGTAAATGGTGAGTGATATAACTCCAAACTGTTGTTGTATATTTTAAAAGAAAAATAAGGCATTTACACCATTGCGTTCTTTTAGTTTTAATTAGGAAAAATTTGATATCAAGTCTGTGATAGTCTAT
The DNA here is from genome assembly GCF_000817695.3 of Arachis duranensis. NCBI lineage: Eukaryota > Viridiplantae > Streptophyta > Magnoliopsida > Fabales > Fabaceae > Arachis > Arachis duranensis. The sequence goes on from NC_029777.3 coordinate 110,252,700, forward strand.
TGAATGCAGTCTTTGTCAATTACAATGGTAAATTCAGTTGCTATAGAATTGAATAGAACTTATTTAGTCGTAGCTATTTACTATTGTTTTGCTTTTGCAGTTTGTTTACATTGGAAAATTTCTGCTTGTGTTGAACATTAACTGTTACTTCTACATATTTTTGGATCCGGCGCTCTGTCCTTTATAGATGATATATGTTACCTTAACCTTGTAAATTGTGTTTTGAAAAACCAACTACAATGGAATATACGTCAATGAGTTTTTCTGTCTATTATGTAGACTACAGATCTCAATTAGAAGAAGATGAACAACTTGCCAGAGCTATAGAAGAAAGCCTAAATCTAGAGTCTCCTCCGAAATATGGAAACGAGAACATGTATCAACCCCATCCGGCGGTTCCAATTCCAGTACCAGTGTATTTCCCAATGGGATCAAGGTACGAGTTAGAGGACAGGTCACCATATTGTACGAATTTGGTATCACCATTTCAACACTTTTTGTTTGACTACTTAAATGAGCATGCTAAGATTATCAATTTATCATCTAAATTTATCTGTTCACCATTTACCATTCTGTCATGCTTGATGATTTCGAATTCTCTATTTTGATGTTTGTTTTACTCCTTTGTATTCATTAACATATTTTTCCCCGTCTATTCTTGCTGGTCCTTATTAGACTACTTATTGACTTGCACTCATATGCCTCATTATGGATATTTTTGGGAGGAACAGGAGGATGTAACTGAACTAGTATGTAGCATAATACATTGGTATTCTCATTTATCAAATAATCTATATACATATGCATAGTGATCTTCATCTTTAGTATCCTCTTCAAATATATTGTACCATATATACCATAAAGTTACCGTAATTGATTGATAACCGCACGTCTAGTTCAATTAGCAAACAAATAACACAGATCCCAATAACTTTAATTTTTCGCCTGCAAAATATATCATAATTTGTTGGTTTGAAAACTTCGCATCATGCAGAAATATTTGAATGTTTTTTAGTTTTTTGCATAATAGGATTTGTGCTGGCTGCCATACTGAGATTGGTTATGGACGATATCTAAATTGTTTGAATGCTTTCTGGCATCCTGAATGCTTCCGCTGTCATGCTTGCAACCTACCGATCTCTGATTATGAGGTGCCCGAATTTCCATTTACCTGCCAAAATGCTGTTCTTTATTTCATTTTTCCATTAATGGGTTTTTCTTGCATGGCTACGGATTTGTTGTTTTTACACATGCATTCTTGCTTTTGTAGTTCTCCACGTCGGGAAATTACCCTTACCATAAATCATGCTATAAGGAAAGCTACCATCCAAAATGTGACGTCTGCAAGCATTTCGTGAGTACAAATTTTATGTTCTTGTTTATTGTAAATTTGTAATTGATACCCAAAAAAGGACAGCCCGGTGTACAAGCATCCACATTAATGCAGGGTCCGGGAAAGGGCTGCATCCAAAGGATGTAATGCACTCAGCTTAATCTGATATATATATTTTTTTTGGTGAATGAACGGGGCTTTTGCCCAAAGACTACACTACAGAGATAAAGCGGGGTAACTGAACCCTTCTAACATCATCAGACAGAACATTCCTCAATTCAACACATGGTTGATCCAAAAAACTGAATCCAAACCTCAAGCTTAAGCTCTTTCTTGCTAGGAGGTCTGCTCCTCTGTTTCCTTCCCTGAAGGAGAGTAAATTTCATTCTCCAATCCCTACTCCTCATCCGGTGTAATCTAATAATAGGATCAGGGTGTTGTGAGCATTTCTCTGGCTTCTGTAACATCGCTAGGGCTGCTCTAAAATCTGTTTCTATAATTGCCTTTCTAAAGCCCAAGTCCCAAGTCACCTCAAGACCTTTCAAAATGCCCCATAATTCCGCTTGATAAGCGGTTGTGACTCCTACATTCATCGCATACCCAGCAATCCATCTTCCATGCTCATCTCTAAGCATCCCTCTGCAACCCGCCGCACCCAAGATTGCCCGCCGAAGCTCCATCCGAGTCGTCTTTAACCCACCCCAGGGAAGGAGGCTTCCATTTTATGTGAGCCTCAATTCTATCTGGGGGGTGTCTAATGAGAGATTCCTTCTTGAAGGCCTCTTTGATATTTTGAACGTAGGGGATTATGAAATCCTTTGTATCCACAGCTCTTTTATAAGGTGGGGAGAACAAGAAATTCAATCCTCTTTGTTTCTACCAATGTGTGATATGAGGTTCAATCTTACCCAAAGATCAAAGGGAGCTCTAAAGAAATTGTTTAGATGTTGAGGGAGGATAAGGCTTGACCAAATCCTGGCTGCTACCTGGCAGTCTCTCATCACATGTAGCAGCGTTTCCTGCTGTCCAAGACAGCGGTGGCAGTCCGAGCTAGCTCCAAAAAATCTAGCTCTTCTACACGCAGTCATAAGCCTTTTATGCACCATAATCCACATGAAGCACTTTGATTCCTTGAGGACCCTTCCATTTCCAAATGATGTTCAAAGTTTGGTCTTCATTTAAATTTTCATTAGATAAGAGCTTGTAGGTACTCACTATGTCAAGATTTCCCTCCTTCAAATGTTTCCACAAGATTCTGTCTTCACCCCACGGCTTGAACCCATGACCTTGAGGTCACACGGAGACAACTTGACCGTTGCTCCAAAGCTCCCCTTCATTGTAATTGACACCCAAAAGGCCAAAAAGTATAAAGTTTCTTTTCCATTTACCATGTAATATGTAAAAAATGGATGAGAAGAGTGGAAAGATGTTTTGTTATCAAAGTTTGTGCATCGTGTTCTTGATGGTATAGGACTAAAGCCGATGTCGTTTGTGAGATCATGATGTTTTTATAGCTTCTCAAGTGTTGGCATTAATTAAGTATATGTTACTCAATTTTCACCCGAATTTAGTAATTTACACCTTATACCTCATTGCGGTAGCTGTTAATTTCGGTAATATATATCTTTTGACAGATTCCAACAAACCCTGCTGGTCTTATTGAATATAGGGCACATCCATTCTGGGTCCAAAAATATTGCCCTTCTCATGAACACGATAACACTCCAAGATGTTGCAGCTGTGAGCGAATGGAGGTTAGTATGAATGAAAAATTTTATCACGAATGAACTTTTATTGTGAACAGTGTAATTAAAATTTTCTATCTTCATACACAGCCACGAGAGACTGGATATATCGGTCTTAATGATGGCCGGAAGCTTTGCTTAGAGTGCCTTGACTCTGCAATCATGGATACAAGCGAATGCCAACCGCTTTATGTTGATATACAAAGATTTTATGAAAGCTTAGACATGAAATTGGAGCAGCAAATTCCACTTCTCTTGGTTGAAAGACAAGCCCTGAATGAAGCAAGAGAGGGGGAGAAGCATGTAAGTAAAAATGCATTTTCACCTATTCATAGTAATTATATTATAATATCTGATAAATTTGATCTTAATGTTTTAGTTTTCATCCTGCTTATTCGTTATCTTGGCCAGGGTCACTATCACATGCCAGAAACTCTTCGGCTTTAGTGACGTTTCCTTCTCTCTTGTCCGTGCTATTAAATGATACATTGCGTTTGAACTTTAATCAGATCTCGAGACGACCGAGACTTGGGGCAGGAAATAGAGCGGTCGACATGAGAACACAATCATACAAATTGACCAGACGTTGCGATGTGACGGCAATTCTCATTTTATTCGGACTTCCAAGGTAATAATTCAATGCTTTTACAAATTCCAGAGTCACAAAGCTCAATGCTTATGAGTACATAAATCTTTCAAAGTTAACAAATCTAGCTCTGCAAGGGAAAAATTCTTCAGTGTTTTTTTCTTCTGCCTTTGTGTCTGCTAGTTTGCTCATGGTATTTTTCTTCATATTCTTGTTATTGGATTTATATGTTTGCATATTCCTGTTTCCTCATCTTGTGGTTGGATGAATCATGATTCTATTTATGAATACAATTCGTTTTTATCTTTTCAGATTGCTTACTGGATCGATCCTAGCTCACGAGATGATGCATGCATGGCTGCGGCTTAAAGGTACTATTTCACCTAGAAATTCTTTGAATGTGGAGTATCATGTGAACTTTGTTATCCATTTTGGAGTTTAGGCTTTAAGATTTAAGGAATTTAATCATACATTTCAATATCTGTCATCAAATCGATGTACTTCGTTCTAAGCTATCTGCTCTATTTGTGAAGGCTACCGAACCCTAAGTCAAAACGTCGAAGAAGGTATATGTCAGGTTATGGCATACATGTGGTTGCATTCTGAACTCACTTCGGCGTCAGCCTCATCCTCATCTTCAACATCTAGAAAAGGGAAAAGACCCCCTTTTGAGATGAAGCTCGGCGAGTTCTTCAAGCACCAGATTGAATCCGACATCTCGCCAGTTTACGGAGACGGGTTTAGGGCAGGTCACCAAGCAGTGCAGAAGTATGGTCTTCAGAAGACCCTAAACCATATCTGGATGACTGGTACTTTTCCATTTTGAAAAGCATTGAGAAAAAACCATCCCACTTTTTGTTTTTACACATTGTTTTTTCCCTCATTCTTTTCTGGAGATAAAAAGGTTCCTTAGGGCATTAGATTTGGCAAACTCATGATTTTTTTGTACTTGTAATTAAAATGGATACCATTTTGGATGCATTGATTACATTCATATGATTTTTTGCAACATAATAGTACTTTTGTAGCAAAAGAAGAAAAAGTGAAAAACAATGGGGAGAACACTTTCATAGCAAAGGTGTAGTCTTAGGGTACTAGAGAGGTCCATTTTTATTAATTAATTCTGTGGTAATATATAAAATTTGATACAATGATTGTGAAATTTGAAATATCCTATAATAACTACAAAGAGAAAAAAACAAATTGTACATTCAACCTTATTATATGTAGACATAAATTCTGCACACATTTATTAACATTTCAACATGACAATTTTCTCACTCCAACAATTATTATGGGACTCAGAAAGTGTTTTCCACAAGGTAGAGACCACCTCTGACATGTTTGGTCTACTTTCTGATTCTTGATTCAAGCAACCTAAACTTAGCTTAACTAGCATCAAAGCACTTTTTCTCTCAATGTTTCCAATGAGCCTTGGATCAAAGAACAAACTCAACTTCTCTTCTTCTTCATGCTCCTTACCAATGAGATTATTCATCATGATCCTAGAAACCATTATTATTCCTTCTCTTGATAAACCATGTAGTGTAACACATTCTTTGCCAGTGATCAATTCCAAAAGTACCACTCCAAAGGCATAAACATCATCTGAAGTGCGAGAAGAACTTGAACTTGTTATCATGCTCTTTTCTAATAATTCTTCTGCTAGAGAAAAATTTGCTATCTTTGCCCTTAGATCTTTGTTTAGAAGAATGTTTCCAGTGTTAATACCATGGTGAACATAACAAGGATATGTGAAGTTGTGAAGATATTGAAGTCCATTTGCAATATCCAAAGCAATTTGAATCCTCTTTGACCAACTTTTATGCAAAAATGAGTTTTCTTCACTACTAAGCCATTCTCTTAAGGAACCATTTTCCATGAATTCAAACACAAGATAGAACAAATCTTCATTTTCACAATATCCTTGAAGCTTGATCAAGTTGAAATGGTTGATTCTTCTACGCAAATTTATTTCCTTTGAAGCATACCCTTTACTTATTCTTCTTTTGACAGCAAAACTTTCCCTTTTGTTACCGAATTCGCCGTGAAATACAGAACCTTTGATTCTGTTCCTTGAACTGAAATTTTCGGTAGCATCCTTGATTTCCTCAAACTTGTACAATTTGGAATAGTTCACATCAATGCTCGCTATTTCGACGCGGATATCTTCTGAAATCACGCCATTTCTCTTATGGATTTTGCCTGCCTTGATGAATCTTTTTGATATCTTTCCTATCAAAAACACTAGAGATAACATGATGCTCAGAATCAATATAGCAGCAAGAACTATATTGATTATTACTAGTTTCTTTAACTCGATCCCTTTGGAACCGGTTTTGGCATGCAGTGAAGTAGAATCATATGGTGGATCATTGGCAACTGTGATTGTTGATGAACTCAGTGGTTCACTTGGCAAAGGAATCAGAAGAGTTGTGAATGGAAAAATTGTAGTTTCCATGGAAATACCTATATATGTTGCAACAATATGAACACAAATATTAAATATCCTAAGATATGATATGTGAATATGACAATTCCATTGAAATATAAAATATTTAAAAGAAACTATCATCACAAGTAAGCTAAAAGACAGTAGTGAATGAAATGAACCAATATCTTTGATGTAGTATTTGGAGATTATAAAATTAAGAATAGATTGATAGATTTATAAATCAATTATTATGATTAGAATCTATTAAAAAGTGTTTAGTATTACCATTGGCTTCAAGAAGATTATGTATTGTTGCATTGAATCTTGATGCAATGCTAGAAATGGTGTCACCCCAATTCACAGAATAAGTCATCAAATACTTGGTGCCATTTCTTTCTTGATTCCATGTTGGACAAGCACACCTTAATGGAACATTCAACTCCATGCCGGGGCGCAAATCGCGCTCCGGATAAGGATTGAACCTCTTTAGGGAATCACAAGTGGTTAAGCCTTGGAAAGTTTCATTTGCAACATTGAAATATGTTGTTTCTGGCAAAATTGCACCCAAGACATGTTTGGTTTTGGATTGGTAATAGTAATACTTGGTGTCCTTCATTGAAGAACAAGAGCATTTCAAAGGGACAATAACCTCTTTACCAATTTGGAACATTGTGTGTGAAGTAGTGACATCATTGATTCTTGCAAGGTCTATTGGGTTTGAAGAAGTGAGGTTGGAGATTGTGGTGATGGTGTTGTAAGGAGGTTGAGATTTGAAGATTAAGAATGCCATGCATGATGATGATTTCTTGATGCCATTGTTATTGCATGTGTAGAGGAATGATGGTGAAGGTCCCTTTTTGTCATCATTGTTGCATCTTAGTATTGAGTTTCCTGAGTAGTTTTGTTGTGCCTAATTGCCATTTCAAGAAACAAAGAAAGCTTAATTAGTTTGTTAATTAAGATTAGTAGTTCAAAACTTGTTGAGAAAGAAAGAAAGAATTTAAAAAGTTCAATGCTGGTTGTAATCAGCCGATCTTACCCACTGGGATAAGACTTTGTTATTATTATTGTTATATTCATTATATTCATATAATTATATCAAGAAGTAATTGTAATTAGTTAGTGATAGCTAAAATAGGACAAAGGGGGATAATAAGTGAATTTCAAAAAAAGAAAAGTTTCTTATATTATTGATGTAATAAGAGTTATATATTTATAAATTATTTTTCTTAAAAAAACGATATAAAAAATATATTTGTTCACATTGTAACACATAATTAAATATCAACATATAAATAAAATAAATATAGTAATTAGTTAATTACCCCCTAAAAGAAAAAAAAAAGAGGTAATTGCCTTAAAAAGAATCACTTACCGAGCATAGTCTGAGTGAGAAGAAAATGATTAGATACACAAGATATTTCATTGATGAAAAATGAGAACATTTAAGTGTATGAAAATTGAAGATATTTGATGCCTCACTTGCACTTTTATAGTAGAATAATAAGTGTTACAATGTGAGGGAATTTAATTTATTTTAAACAAAAATATCAAAGAGACAAAGACGAAGTTTACAATGTTGTAATTTGTCGACTATTTCATAGCTCAGGCTTCAGGGTACTATAAACTTTTATCAAAAATATTTTTTATACACTAAAATTATTTACTAATATATTTATGTATAAATATATGTGAAATTTAATTTATTTTTTAATATATATTTATATTCTAATATATATTTTATACTAATAACTTTTTTAATAGCTGATTTTAATATACATCGTACACGTAATATAATCCCACTTTTATTGAGGAAACAATTGGCAATTAAATTCTGGCCTTTTAGCTGATTTTGAAGATGTATTATTAGTTTATTACACAGTTTAGAACTTTGGTTACATCTAAAAGCATATGCACTTATTATGATTTATTTGTTTTCATTTCTATTTATGTTTTTATTAAAAAGAAATTGTAGTGGAGGGAGAATTTCTTAGTTACATATACTAAAGGTTGATTTTGAAATATATATTATTATTCTTTAAATCTAAGTGCACATTAAAATTAGACAAATTACAATGGGAAGAGCCCATAGAATATATATCAAAGTCCAATGCAAATAATTTAAGAGAGTAAAAGGAGATAAACCCTAAGAAGTTCTTAATAATTTTTTTTAATTCATGAAAATCAAGGAACCTACTGCAAAGTACAAAAAATTCCGCTAAAATATCTCCAAGACACTTGGAGGGGGAAAAAAAATCTCACCTTCAAGTATATATATTGGAAGATATCTAATATCTAAAGTATATTTTGGATTATTTACAATCGATTGTTTTTTCTTCTTTTTTTTTATTTTATAATTTTTTCGTTAGAAGTTTTTTTTTTGGACAGAAGAGGGTGGTCTTTCTAACTGCTAAATTAGACAGAGAAAAAAAAACAACAACAATGATAAAATAATTTTTTCCCTTGATGTGATGAAAGACTTTTGAAAAAGTCCAGTCTAAGATTTTTGGTAAAAAAAAATGGCTGAATATTTAGCAAATAGATCCAAGAAATAAATAAATAAATAAATATGTAGCTTCCATCATTTAGAAATAATTTATATATGTCCCAAAATTTAGATTGGGTATAAATAATAATATGTAACTTTTTCATTTTTTTTTAATAGAAAGTATCTAAGCTAGTTTAATTTAATTTAAAAAACTTCTACCTGTTGTTTACAAGTTTATATAAGTCGTGTCCCTTGTTAATATCTTTGTATCTTTATTATTAGAATGGACATAAAATATACTAAATCAGTGTCTCTAGATACAATATCTCTATTCATATCTCATTTGTTAAACACAATTTTATATCTCTAATTCTTTATATTCCTAACTCAATATCCTGTCTTTATAAACAAACGCGGCTTAAATTAAAATATGATAATTAACTATGATAGCAACATTTTTTTTGTTTTTATTTTTTCTTATAAAAAATACTCTGTGAGTGTCACTTTAAACCAAAATTAGTTGTTCTTTGGTGGAATACAGTAATTAAATTTTGTAATTATCATGAAACGATGTTGCGTATAGAATATTCAAATCGAATGTGTTTATAGTGTTTGAGGAAAGCTCATGGAAGTTTGGAATTAAAAAGGACATCATTAATTATCTTTATTAATTCAAAACGAGTTGATCAAGGCTCTTGTTATTAGAGATGGGATACATACACATGCATGCTAGCACCGGTAAAACAGTTTGATTATGTAATAGTAATTTAGGTAGTGTTTGATGTAGAGACAGACATTGAAAGACTGATATTAAAAAATTGAGATTAAGAAATTGAGATTGAAATAAATTTTGATATTATTTTGTTTGGTGTAAAGTGAGAGACAGAAAATTAAACAATAATGAAACTCTAATTTAATTTGCATAAAAAATAAAATTAGAATTAATTAATTGAAATGATAGTATTTTAAGTATAAAATATTATTAAAATTTCAGTCTCTGTGTCTCTACTTTTTGTAAGTATTGAAATACTGATATTTTGATGACTCTAAACTAATAAACATGATATTAAATCTCAGTCTTTCCGTCTCTGTCCCAATACTTCAAAACAAACGCTACTAAGAGTACACAAAAATATACAAACAACAAGTATGATTTCTTCAAGAATTTTTTAATTATAAATTAAAAAAATAAGCCGTATTTAACAATGATAAGTATTGTTATCGTCTCTAAAAATACATATATACACTGGAATAAATTATAAAAAAATAATTATATAGTCCAACAAACTCGCTTAAATAAAAAAATCGTATTTGAAGAATTAAAGTTCAAAAATTATGTTTGGTGAAATAATAAAATTTTTTTATTTTATAATTGAAAAAATCCCCCCAAACGCAGTGGTTTTAAATTTTTGAGTGAATACCCATCCGGTCCCTGACAATTATCTCGAAAGGACAACGAGGTTTTTAATAAAAAAAAGTCTTTAATATTTTTTTTGTGATCGATTAGTTTCTGTGCCAAAAACAATAATCAAATTAAATAGACCACACAACAAAATGACATAGAAATTTCAATATTTCAAAGATTCGGCAGGGAATGAATGCAATAAATTAAAGTATGTCATTTTTAATGAGAAGACAAAGATTTGAGTGATTGTGATAATTAAGAAGATATTAGCTACGCATATATAGGATTATTAGGCCATATAGCACTTGAAAGAGCTGCCAATGAAAATAATTAACTTAATTTGTTATTATTGTCAACATCATATATATAAATTCTCAAATTAAAAAATGTTGTTAAACAGTTTTTAACACCCTTTGATAATTGCCAAAATCTGTATAATTTTTTTTAATTGTGTTGGATTTCAAATTTTCTTTCCATCCCATGTCATTGATGTACAAAGAAGTTGGTGAGATTAAGATTTGTTGTGAAAGTGAGGAAGCACCGAAGAAATGGGACTTTGAAACAAAACAAAGAAACTAAAACCCAAATGTACGGTTGTGTGTGAATCAAAATGTCGTACAAATCATGTTACCCCATTCAGTACTTTACCTTTTAACGCGCCTCTCTTTTTCTTTTTTTTTAATGCATTATTACACTTTTTATTTTTAATATTGAATTAACAATGGTATTTTTTTAAATGGTGATCAACCGTGGTATTTTTCTAAAATGTGGGATGATTTAATATACGGAATACAAATTGGAACGTCCGATTTTTAAAAGGTACAAAAATCGAATCGTCCGATTTTTAGGTACACAAATTGGACCGTCTAATTTACGTTGAAAAAATTAAAAAATTTGGAGTACACAAATCGGACCATCCGATTTGTAGAAGTACATAAATCGGACCGTCCGATTTGTGTTTAAAAAAATTAAAAAATTTGAAGCACAGAAATCAGACCCTCCAATTTGTGTACTTCCACATATTTAAAAAACACCAAAAATTACAATATTAAAGTATATCACCACTTCTACTTCTATAACAAAAAAAAATGAGCCGCATTAGTGCTCTGTTTTAAAATATTCGCCTTAACCGAAAAAAAAAACATAATATTTATAACATTTTAAACTATTAGAATAATAAAATAATATCATAGTAAAATAATGAAACCTTTTTATAATAAAAATTTATTTTTTTATGAACATTAAATATATATTTTTATACAATAATTTATTGATAGTTGATTTTTAATATACATATAATATAATTGTTATTTATTTGTGATTTATTTAAAGAGATAAATTGCTTTATATGAGAATGAAATATGTAAGTTTATTAAGTAGTATAATTATATATGAGTGGTTTAGATGAAAATTATTAAAATATATATTAATTAATAATCTTTA
>NC_029777.3:110264149-110306684 GCF_000817695.3 Arachis duranensis
TTAAACGGACAAAAAACATTTATCTGTAAATCAAGCAAACTAAAACAGATTTTTACTTGAGAGAAAATGTTAAAGAAATAATTATTTATGTTTTTTTTAATTAATTTAAATTTTTGAAATGAATAATTTTAAGACAAAAATATTATATATTATAATTTTATGTTTTTATCTAATAATTTTTATTCTCTAACTATATATATAAAATTACTATTTTTTCTTTTTTTATCTAAAATTTTACAATTTTAACTATTATAAATATTTTTTAGAATCCTTATTATTAATTATTTTCATGAAAGTATTACCTGCAAAAACTTGTCCAAAATCAGATCTGTTTGCCCATAAAATCCACTATGTAAAACGTGTGTGACCGTACTACTAGGAATGGTGGCTTTCTTCAACATTGTCCACATGGAATAATCCATCTATATATATATTAGTATATTACACTAATCTTATATATAAAATAATATCTTATTTGTTCAATTATATATATGTGTGTGTGGATAATGTTGATAAAATTGACTGATCATATATCACCGACAACTATATAAGTGTGTATATACTTATTGGTAATTAAGTTTGGAACTTATGTTAATACTATTAATTGGAACTCAAATAGATTAATCATCAATAATAGAGTGGACACTCCAAATTAAAATTAGATTAGAGAGAGTATATATTAAAGGTGTTGCCAACTGTAAACTGCTATAATAAACAAAATTCTCTTAAAACAATTATATGACTTTTGAGGTGTTTGTGAGGTCAAGCTATGAATCTAGCTAAGCGCGTTTTTTCCAAAAAAAAAAAGAAAGAAAGAAAAACTAAACTAGACCCTTTAAGTTATTATAATTTGAATTATTTTTAATATATCTTTTGAGAACAAACAAATATATAATGCCAAAAGTAATCATATTTTTCGAGAGCAGAGGAGTGGTGAGGGGACCCCAAAATTTGAAATTTTGTCCCCTCTTTTTTTTTTTCTCTTTTTCTTCGCTCGGTTTTCATTTATATTGTTTAGTTTTTGCATGAATAAAGGAAAGGAATATATCTATCCGTATATAGATTTGACTTCTCTAAAATTAGGTGATTTATAGAATAAAAAAAATGAACTACTAATCATCACTATAAATATTATGTGTAGATCTTATCAAATAATTTTATTTTATAAATATATATTGTCATCTTAAAATAGTCAAATTCATGTATATCATTTAATTTAGATATAAATTTTTATTTTTATGCTTTCATAATAAAGGAAAAGTTTGCTTAAATTATCGATTAATAGGAATTTAGGTAATTAAAGTATTATCGTGCATATTACATATTATGGCTTGTGGGTTGTTAAATAAATAAATAATGTCTAATTTTAAGTTTAATTAACATTATGAAGATTAAATATTTTTACATTTTTTTTAATTTGCGGAGTAACCTTTTATATAAAAAGAAAAACATATATATTATTTTGCATTGACATAGGAATGGAAGAACAGAATATTGAAATAATTTAATTTGATTTCATATCTAATCAATGATTTAACCTATGAAAGTTGAGAAAATTGTGAACACTAATGATTAATAAGATCCACAATAATTATATAAAATTATGTACGTGTAAATAACAAAGAAGTTGCAACATGTCAAACGTGATCAAGAAAGGTGAGATGCCTTTCTTTTACCCAAAGTTCAAAATATCAAATATAATTGCTTGCAAACAACGTGTTTGGCTTCACTTTTTGCTTTATATATATAATTTTTATGGTGTCTCTAAGAAAGATTACGATCCTTTATTAGAGCAATATTATATGGATCTTTTGTCTTGTGATGGTTTAGTGGGTGATGAGTTTAGTGTTACAAGGTTTTAATTGGTCATATTGATTCTCATTCCAATAATAATTAATAATAATAAATAATATTAATAGACCATTGTATTGGTCTCTCATGTAACTAAACTAGATTACTCAAAACATCTTTTTATATATAGTTTAAGTTATTGGTAGAGATATAATTATTTATTTATGTGTTTTTTTTATTAATTTAAATTTTTGAAAGGAGAGATATTATTATAGTTAGTATCACTGTTGACATTGGCCGCAGAGTTAGTAAGCATATTATATATAATACTAGTTTAGGTCGTTGATTAATTTTAGATTTTCTTTTTTTTTTTAAAAAAAATACTATTCTTACCATTAGATTTTCTTTTTCATTATTTCACTTATATATAATTATTGAAGAAGTAATAATTAAAATTTAATTATGACTAAATAATATAAATTTCTTACATGTGATGATGTATATTTCACATCGGCACACACATATGTTGACTTTGATATTGTAATAAATTTCCAAATGTCTTCTATATCTTTTACATATTAGTAATATTTTAATAATTTAATTAAGTTGGTATAATCAGCTAATCAAAATCTAAATATAATTATACTTTGGTGGATTTATTTTAATGGAAATAATTTTCTTCCTTGGAAATGCTCCCTTATGGAAGATTCGGTTGCTGGGACATAGTTTTCGGATTAGAGCATGATAGTTTAAAATTATTAAATAAAATAGAATAAGTCATGAAGCATGAAAAACATTCAATAATGTGCCTTAGACGAATGTGAATATAGCCTTAACAACAACGCTTTAATTGAACATGCTTGCTTAAAATTTAGGGTTTTTTTTCTTTTAATATTTTTTTACTAGTCTTGTGTCACTGTTACTTGTGCATAAAGTAGTAGTTTCTACCATTCTAAATTTCTAATCCAAGATGAAGGGAATTGAAAGTGCTCTTTCTTAATTAATATGAATAAAATCATTATAAGAAAGAAGAGAATTATTTTATATCTAACTTCATATTGAACATGTGATAATTAAGGTAGTGTTTGGTGGAGAAATAGAAATAGAAAAACGAAAACTGAGAGACAAAAATTAAGAGATAAAGATTGAAATAAATTTTATCAGTATTCTATTTGGTGTAAAGTGAGAGACAGAAATTAAAACAAGAATAAAATTTTAATTTAATTTGTACAAAAAGTAAAATTGAAATTAATTAATTGAAATAAAAGTATTTTAGATATAAAATGTTATTAAAGTTTCAGTTTCATCTCTAAAAATTTTAGTATCTTGTGTCCTCATTTTTTAGAAGTACTGAAATACTGAAATTTTGAAGACAGAGACAAAAATTTTAGTATCAATATCTAAATCAACAAATATAATACTCAACTTCAATCTCTCAATCTCTTACCTCAAAACAAACTTACCTAAGAGCATAATTAAAATTTCACATTTGATTTTACTCCTCCGAAATTTAAAGATGATATATAATAACTCATCTTTTATTGGATATATTTATCATTTGTCAACTTCTTATAAACAGATTTGTTCCTATCCAATAAAAAAACATTAAACTTATTATTAGTCTTCTTTTGTATGATAATATTATACACATGAATAAATTATTAAAGATTCTCCATATACACTAAAATTGAATCACTTAACCAGTCATTATCTATTTATATATTTTTTAATTAAATAATTAACTATAACTATAATTAAATTTATCATAATATAATTAAATTTATAATAAATAAATAATTAAAATATTTTTTTTATTATTTTAAAATATAACTATATCTTTTTGTATTTTAAACCTAGTTCAAAATTGATCAGCTCAAACCCTTTTTTGATATTATTTCCATTATAAGAAAGTCTCAAAGAAATAAGAATGAAATCAAAATGAAGATACAACCAAGGGTGGGATCTTTGTGTCATAAATATAAATTCAGATACATTCCCTATTTCATGGTACATTATATTACAAAGGTACATACTACATACCCTGTATTTTATAAAGTGGATGAGATGACCCTATTTAAGTATTTAGTATTTACTCTCTCCCCATCCATAATTTTAATCCAATGTAGTATATTTAATTTAAGAGTTCATATATAATTATATATAGCCCATCCATATTCCATACATTACATAGATAGATATATATATATATTTAAATGACATACACATGAAGGGTAATTAAATAGTTCAGAACCTTAGGAAGAAGGTAAGGGTCCCCATCCCATACCTGAAAAGAAAATGTTACAAAGACAATGCCATCAAATGATACATTTCTATGACCAAATAATTATATTATTATTATTATATATTATATATTTGAACTCCACCTACTCTTCAATTCCATATATATTCTTGACTTTCCCCTCTCTCTCACTCTCACCCTCCAAGCCAGCCTAGCTCATTACTCTCTTTTCTCTCTAAAAATCTTTTCCTTTTTTTTTAATGTAAAAAAATATTTTTTACTAATAAATCAAAGACATTTAAGCATCTTTGGAATAATATCTTCTTCTTTTCTTTTCTTTTTAGTTATATTTTTTTTTTCTAAACCAAAGGGATTAATGAGCATGTTTGAATAATCATGAAATTCCAATTATCATCATCATAACCCATATCAATATATTCAAATCAAAACACACCCTTCTCAACCTTCCATTTCAATTTACACACAAAAAAACATCATACTATGAACTCTAATCCCAAAAAATCACAACCACCATTATCACCACTCTCATTACTAATTCTCACCCTCTCCTTGTTCTTATTATTGCTACCATGTACATCCTCAACAAACGCCAATTTCCAACACCAATTCAAAGAAGCACCTCAATTCTACAATTCCCCAAATTGCCCCTCCATTGAAGACAATAACTACATATGCTCTGATGAACTAGTTCATGTTGCAATGACACTAGACAAGACATACATACGAGGTTCCATGGCAGCAATCCTAAGTGTCCTTCAACACTCTTCATGTCCACAAAACATCTTCTTCCATTTTGTTTCTTCAACAAAATCCAACTCATCATCACTCTTACACACCACACTCTCAAAATCATTCCCATACCTCAAATTCAAACTCTACAATTTCAGCGACGAATTAGTCTCTGGCCTGATTTCAACGTCAATTCGCTCCGCCCTCGATTGCCCTCTAAACTACGCAAGATCCTACCTCCCAACCGTTCTCCCAACATGCGTGAAAAAGATCGTCTACCTCGACTCCGACCTCGTACTAGTCGATGAAATTACGAAACTAGCCTCCACCCCATTAAACAAGGATCAAGTTCTTGCAGCACCGGAATACTGCAATGCAAACTTCACAGCTTACTTCACTCCCACGTTTTGGTCCAACCCTTCGCTTTCGCTAACGTTTGCGAATCGAAAAGCTTGTTACTTCAACACTGGGGTGATGGTGATTGATCTTGAGAAATGGCGGGAAGGAGATTACACAAGGAAGATAGAGGAATGGATGGAGCTTCAAAAGAGGATGAGAATCTACGAGCTTGGATCGTTGCCGCCATTTTTGCTTGTTTTCGCGGGGAAGATCGGAAGTGTGGATCATCGGTGGAACCAGCATGGGCTTGGTGGAGACAACTTTAGAGGTTTGTGTAGAGATCTTCATCCTGGGCCTGTGAGTTTGTTGCATTGGAGTGGGAAAGGGAAGCCATGGGTGAGGCTTGATGCTAATAGACCTTGTCCTTTGGATGCTCTTTGGGCACCTTATGATCTTTTGATCACTCCTTTTTCTTTGGATTCTTGATCATCATCAACAAAATTGTTTCTTTTTATTGGATCCATGACTTGTTTCATAACAAATCAGCATTGCAACAGGTCGATCACGATGACAGTTGAGAATTGTTAGACGCTAATTTAGCCAAATATTTTATATCATCTAATAGTTTTTACTTATCGTCTTTACATGAAAATAATTTCACGCAAGTAACAACTTCACGTGAAGTTAATAGTTTAGAACCGTTAGATGAAAATTTAGTCAAATCATCTAACAGCTCTCAGCTATAACTTCATGTGAAATCAACTGCATTTAAGTTTCATCTTTTTTTAGGTAGTATTTAATTGTTTTTAAATGTCGAATTACATATTAGGTAAGATTAAAAAAGTTGATACTTTTTTCAATAAAATAAGAAAACGAAGATGAGTTGCAATGCTGGTTGGTGAAGCAAGGAATAAACAAGAGTAAATAGAAATTTCTTGCTTTTTAAGATCATATATGAATTTTCTTCAATGTGAGAATTAGCTATGTACAGAACAAAGCATATGCACGCAGGGGAGAGATCAGAGAAAGGTTGATGATCCTTTTTGTTGATTCATTCACAAAAATTTGAAAAACTCATTTTCACAAGAGAAAGAAGGGGAGGATTATATTTGTGATTCGTGAATGAAGGAACAAAGATGATTAGTTTGGTTTATAAGTTTTTCATTGAGGATAATTGTATTATTAGAAAAATTTGTAAACAAGTTATTAGTGAGTATATAGAGAAAGAGATATCTTTTATTGGATCCAGACAGCAATTTTTGTTTCTAATGAAGAGAACAAAATGAAAAGTTTTTTTGGCATAGATAATTTTCACTTTACATCTTTATCATTCATTTGTTCTCTGCTCTCTGTTTTTATTATTATTATTTAGTAATATGAAGTTCCGATTTTGTTACTCTACTATGTGTGTGTGAAATTTGGAGGCAACTTTTGATAGCCCAATCTTAAAAATTCAGTATGAAATATAATATAAATAATATTAGAGAACTAACACAATTTATTGTTTTTATTCAATATTAATCAATTTAAAAATATTAATTTAAAGTATGGTTCTAAGCTATTGAGCTAAATGTGTGAGCTATTGAGTATTATTGACTAATATAAATTAAAATTATTAATCTTCCAACTTCTCTCATATAATATAGTGATGAATGAAATTGATAAAACTAGTACACATGAAATGTTACTCTCACCAAACATTATTATATGAATTATATTGGTTGATTATAGTATAAATATAAGGGTAAATTGTGGAATTCGTTTTTAAAAGATTATTTGTTTTTAAAGTTGTTTCTAAAAGATTTTTTAATTAAATTCATCTTTTAAAGATTTTAAGTTAGTTATATCAGTCTTTCTGTCATTTTTAAATTGTCGACGACATCGAAATTTATTAATGCAACACATTAAGTAACATCACACTGATCACAACATATATCTGACAATTTTAATTGACTTCTAAAATGATAAGTTTATGCAATTAGATCAAGTAAATTCTAAATTGAAGGGACTTGAGACATTGAAATTCCTTAATTTAAAATTGATTTAATATAATTTTATAAACGTATCATTATATTAATAAATTCTAACGCCACTAGTAATAAAAGTGACGGAAAAACTAATGTAATCAGTTTAAAATTTTTAGAGGATGAATTTAATTAAAAAATTTATGAGAGACCAATATAAAAAACAAATAATATTTTAAGAATGAATTTAACTATTTACTAATAAGTACAATTATTAGTATACACTTTTGATGCATGAAGTTCAAGGTTCAAACCTAAAATCTAAAGTGACGAGGACAATTACACCTATGACTTACTTAGTGCCACATCACAAAAGCATAAACATATTAGTATCAACTTTTTCATTTCATATATTATAATATATTTTTAAAAAATATCTTATTAATTATAATGAAATGATAAAATCCTCTTTTATCCGTATAAAAGCTACTTATCGTTCTAACAATAAAGTTTTCAATATTGATTATCTATTGTAGCTACTTATATATTTAGTGAGAAGTTTCTACTATTTTGATTCATCTCACATTTATTTAATATTATACACATTTGATAAATAAAAAAATTGATTAATAGACATGCTAATACCTTTATTGTTTATGAATTTCCCTTAAACATACCCGCTATTCTTAAAACTGGAGACATAGAGCTTAAACAACTAAGCAAGTAGGACTTGCATTAGTTTTTCTCATTGTTTATTTATTTATTGCTTGTACTTCCTTGAGTTATTGAATTCATTTTTAGCATTTGTCGGCAACTATAGGAAACAAGCCCATGTGCATTAATGAGGGATCCACACTGAAAGGAAAAGAAGAAAACTGATTATTGCATTGGAGCCGAAGAAATTAAACAAAGAAATTATTCTTTATAATTGAATTTTCGAATATTTAATAAATGGTTTTACTTACCCCAAACAAACTTAAAAGAATGTTAACCACAAAGTTTTATATTTTTAAATTTATAGTAAATAAACTTATATTTTTATTTTATTCCATCTACATTACCAAAATTGTGAAAAAATATTAGATGAAAAAAAATTAAAATAGTTTTTGTCTTTTATCTTTTTTTAAAATTTTTTTTTCTCATTTATCTTTAGTAAAAATGTCTAGTCCATTGAAAATAATTTTTTTGATATTGTAATCACTGAATTACACAAAAATTCTCATCCTTTTTTTTTCAATCGGCATAATTAATATCATTGAAATATAGTGGTCTATTGTTGGATTATCATTCTATTAGAGTGTATGCAACGTTGTTTGCCATGGATCTATAACTCCAAGTTATGAAACTTATCTCTTAAGCCTAAGTTCTGATGTCATTTAAAGTTCACAAGTGAGTTGAGAAATGAAAGTTAAATCAAGAAACCACTTTTAATACTTAATAAAAGAGGTTGTGCAGTACACAAAATTCAAGAAATTATTTGTGATTTTATTTGTAATTTTATCTCGTCCCAAAGTGCAGATCAAAACAAAAGTGAAAGTTGCAAAGGAGAAGGATAGAGAAGAGAAACACAACTTATTACAATCATGATTTTTACTATAACCAATACGTATTACAATCACCAATTTCAAGAGACTCATACTCTTGTAACTCATATAAGTTATCCCAAATTTAGTAACTCCTAGATACTAAGCCAACCTAGTTAAGAAGAATCAAGTGCATTTTAACCCCAACACATTTTCAAAATCAAACACTCAAACTACAGCTTGATATATCTTCTTCAATGTTAAAATACTTTCTCTTTTGATCAAGCTAGCCATTGCACACATTAATATTCTGGCCATTGGCTTTGAAAAGAGAATCTTTCCCTTTTTATTCTTTAATATTAAGTGCATCAGTTATGCAAATATATTTTATTTGAATCTTAGAGTATATTACTCATATATGTGCTGATTTGCTTAAATTGTGAATCGCTTGATTGTGATTTTTGATTGTGAATCTATTAACACCTATAATACTCATAAAGAAAATTAATTATGTTTGTCATCACAAGGTGAATATTCAATTCTAGACTCAAAATCTCCAATTTGATGACAAACATAATTAAACTAAAATTAAGGAGATAGTAATGAATGACTTCCTTGATTTTTCAGCAAGCTCCCCTTGTCTATAGAAAAGAAAAACTGGACAAAACAATGGTATGTGTGACTCTTAGATATGAGAGCAACAAAGGAGTTAAGTCAGCACTTAAAAGTTGGTACCAGATGAAGCAAAAACAGAATATATGTATTAGAGCAAAGCAAGAGAGACAAAACTTTAAAAAACTCATAAAACAGCAGTATCAACTATACCTTCCTCCTCTTCTTCTCCCTCCTGAGAGAAATAGAAAAAGTTATTGAGCTCCTTGAAAGTATTGCTCAACTATACCTATCTTGGATTGGATTTTGAAATCTCCAATTCAAGGTCAGCTTTGTCTCTCTAAGTTTGTTGACTTTATGGATCACATTTTTTACTATGCATGAAAGAACCTTGATTTTGGACCCCCTAGTGTTTAGGCTAACAATAAAATCAGAGTCCCACTTCCCAGAAGTAAAAAAATTGGTTCCAATATCTTAATATTTCAATGCTTCACCAATTGTGTTTTTGACAAGGATAATAAACCTTGCTTTTCACATAGGAAATAATCCTGAAATCTTGATAGGTCATATCAGCATAAAATGGCCTAACCAAATCAGGATATACTTTGCCAGGAACAACAAACAAAGATAGCCATTCTTAGCTCATTAATGCAGAGATCACATAATCATTCAAGAAAGAAATAAAAGTGACCATTTGAAAACTTGAATTTGCTCATTTTTTATCTAAAATATCTCCTCACGTCTTGCAAGACAAAAACCCAAAAATCTTGTCAAATTAGTTAAACAGATTAGCAGCACTTAAAATTTTCAAAATAGTTCTTAATTTATAAAATCTATTTTCAGCTAATGATTTAGTGAAAATATCAACTAATTAATCATCTAATTTAACAAACTGAAAATTAATATTTTTCTTTTGTACATGTTTACATATTGAGTGATATTTCACTTCAATATATTAAGTATGAAAGTATAAAATTTAATTTTTAAAAATATTAATAACACTCATGTCGCACATAAAAAATATATTTTTAGCCTTAATTTTATAATTAATTAGTTGAGATTTTTCTGCTATATATTCTACCTCAGCTATTAAAAGAACAATTGTAGCTTGCTTCTTGTTACACCAAGCATCGAGAAATCTACCTAAAAAGCAACAAATTTTACTTCTGCTTAGCCTTCCACTCTATCACTTGAAAAATTAGCATCGCTAAAAGCAATAGGATTAAAAGAATTACTTTTAGGATACCAAAGACTATAGTTGGTTGTCCTATACACGTATTAGATGATTTTTTTTCCTGTAGCAAAATGTGATTTCTTTGGTTTGAGACTGAAATATTGAATATAAGTCCACACTTTGAATAATACCAGGTTTTGATGAGATTAAATATATCAAAAACTCAATTATCCCTCTATAACGTATCTCAGCTACTACCTTGCCATATTCATCCTTTTTCATCTTCAAGTTTAAATGCATAGGAGTGCTCATTGATTTTGAGTTTTCCATTTCAGACTTTTTGACCAGTTCCATTGTATATTTTTGTTAGTGTTTTTTTTTTGAAACATAGAAAGCTCAACACATTAAAGTGGAGCATAAAATAAAGAAGAAGACACACAACGAGCTACCAACCAAACCAACACCTAACATCCCAGACCTATCAACAGCCTCCCCCAGAATCACCACCATGCCATTCTGTATAGCTCATCACCGTCTTTGTGTGGATTACCTCCAGGCTTGCTCTTGTATTCTTAAAGATTCGTGCATTCCGTTCCAACCAGATGTTCCAAATAACTGCAAAGAACACTGTCATCCACATCTGCTGCCCTTGTTGTCTATTATGCAAGCCATGCCAGCTTTCAAACATTTCCCTAATGGTTCCAGGGATCACCCACTCTCTACCTAGTGACCTCAACCACTTACACCACACCTGCCAAGCTACCTCACACCTAAGGAATAAATGCTCAGCAGATTCTAATTCCTTAGTACACATTACACATAAACTATCCCCCAGAATGTTGACTCCTATTTTACCCAGCCGCTCCTTGGTGTTAACTCGATCAACTAGCACAAACCACCCAAATAGCTCAATCCTCGGAGGAACAAAACCTTTCCAAACGGAGCTCGTGAAACTATAACTCGTTATTTCAGCCGAAAGAGTCTCCGCTTGTATAGCCTGTATCACAGAACGAGTAGAGAAAACACCTTTATTGTCAAACTTCCACACCACGCTGTCCTCCCGACCTGATGACAACCTCACTGGCCTTAACCTCTCATGCAGCTGATTGACAAGTTCTAGCTCCCATTGGAACAACTCCCTCCTCCATTGGAAATTCCAAATCCAATCAAGCCCATCCCAAAAGCCACAGTCCCCAATTAGAAGTCCTTGCTGGCTTGAGATAGAGTATAGTCTCGGATAACTCCCTTTGAGAACACCCCCTTGAATCCAGTTATCTTCCCAAAATCGGGTTTGCATACCATTGCCTATTTCCATTGCCAGTCCACTTACCATTTTATCCCGAATCCGCGGTTCTTTTATATTCAGCTGACAGATGTCCCTCCAAGGCCCTCCTTTTACTTGTAAAGGCTGAGTTGCCAACATTACATTCGGGTTCAACTTGTTACACGAACAAACAATCTTCTTCCACAGCGGGCAATCCTCCTTTGAAAACCGCCACCACCACTTAAACAGGAGCGCTGTGTTCCTTAGCATTGCATCACCAACCCCCAAGCCCCCACCTTTTTTGGAGCCTGTACTAGCTCCCACTTAACCATAGGTATACCAGAGTTACCATTCTCCTTACACCACATAAAGTTCCGTTGTAGAGTGATCAGCTTGTCCGCCACAGCTTTCGGCATCTTGTACAGACTAAGATAATATATGGGAAGACTATTCAGTACCGACTTGATAAGGACCAGCTTCCCTGATTTATTCAACACCTTCGCTTTCCACAAGCTAAGCTTCTGTTCCACCTTATCAATGATTGGTTTCCAAGTCTTTACCAGCCGCGGATTTGCACCTAAAGAAATTCCCAAGTATCTTACCGGTAGAGCAGCTTGCTGGCATCCCAGTATTCCACATGCCTGATCAATCCATCTTTGCTCACAGTTCACCGATATCAGATTCGATTTTTCAAAATTGATGCTCAGCCCCGACATCAACTCAAAGCACCGCAACAGTCTCTTATAGTTAACAATTGTTTCAGTCTCCGGCGGGCAGAACAAGATAGTGTCATCCGCAAACTGTAAGTGTGACAGTTCAATATGATCTCCCCCTACCAGCAGTGGAGCAATGCGTCCGTTCCTGACAGCTTCCCCCAACATCCAATGCAAAACATCAACCACTAAAACGAACAGCAGTGGAGAAAGCCGGTCCCCTTGTCTTAGTCCCCTATCCATCTTGAATGGCTTAGACGGTGACCCATTCACCAAGACTGTCATGGTAGCCGTAGTAACACCCTCCTTCACCCAACTCCTCCATCTTTGGCCAAAGCCCATTTTCTGGAGCACAATGTCAACAAAACTCCATCGCACTCTGTCATAGGCCTTTTGAAAATCCAGTTTGATAATGGCTGCTGTCTTTTTCCGGGTCTTCAACCAATGAACCGTCTCGCAGGCTATGAGGGCGCCATCATGAATTTTCCTTCCCTTAACAAACGCAGTCTGAGTCTCTCCGACCAACCCCGGCATCACAGCTCGCATTCTTCTCACAAACACCTTCGAAATCACTTTATACACACACCCCACCATACTAATTGGCCGAAAATCCTTCACCTCCTTTGCACCTTCAAACTTTGGAGCTAGTGTCACCCAAGTGACATTGGCATCCGTTGGCATCTTCGCACTTTGAAAGAACCCCAATACCGCAGCAATGAAATCCCGCCTAATGTCCTCCCAGCATTTCTTTATGAAGTTCATGTTATACCCATCACTCCCTGGGGCCTTGGAAGATTCGCAGTCCCACACAGCCTCCTTGATTTCCTCCTCCGTTGGCATTGCTTCTAAAGCTTCAGCCTCAGCCCTATGGATACACTTTACTAAGCCATCCCTGATTCCAATCCTCGGAACATATTCTTGTCTATATAACTCCTTATAGAATCCTCGAATCGCACCTTTTATTCTCGCCTGATTCCGCACAAGTCTTCCATGTATCATTAGTGCGTCGATCCTGTTATTCCGTCTTCTGGCTGAGGCAATGTTATGAAAGTATCTGGTATTCTTATCCATGTTTGCAGCATGCTTAGATCGAGACATCTGTTTCCAGTGCAATTCCTTTCTAATGTGCCATTTTGAACAAAAGCTCACAAGCGCCTTGCGTCGAGCCTCTGTTGTACCATCATAAATTCCATCACTGACTAAATTGTCTAGCCTGGTAAGCTCCTCCTCAAACCTCATAAGTCTCTTATCCATGTCCCTGAAGTTCTCCTTGTGCCATTTCCGCAATGGTTCTGTTAAAGCCCTCAGTTTGCACGTGAACTGCGCTTCTCCAAGGCTTTGCCATTCATCCTTCACCATTCTCAGAAACCCCTCATGCGTAAACCAGGAATCCAGACTTCTAAACGGTCGAGGTGCCCCTCCGAATCTTGTCCCGTCCAATATCAATGGACAATGATCGGATAGCCCCCTTGGGCCACCCTTTATCCTAATATCCGGAAACTGCTCAGTCCATTCAATAGTCACCATCACTCTATCAATCCGACTA
Organism: Arachis duranensis; assembly: GCF_000817695.3. Lineage (NCBI taxonomy): Eukaryota > Viridiplantae > Streptophyta > Magnoliopsida > Fabales > Fabaceae > Arachis > Arachis duranensis. The sequence continues at coordinate 110,278,065 of NC_029777.3, forward strand.
CAGGACCGCCCCCTAAACCATGTAAACTTCCTATCCGTAAGAGGCAAATCAATCAACTGCATGTCATGCACCCATCCCTTAAACTCTTCCGATTTATATCTGTGACGGACTTGAAACACTCCATCATCCCAAATTAATAACAGACCCCCCGCTGTTCCTACAGCTTCCACAAAATCCCAACCAGCATTACTAGATCCCCAAAGCCTTGCAACCTCATATTTAGTAATCACTTCTTTTTTTGTTTCAACCAACCCCAACATGTTCAATTTATATTTACTTTTCAAAGACTTCAGCATGCTCATTTTACCGTCCCCCCTCCACCCCCTAATATTCCAACTGCCCACAATCATTTAAATAAAGTTTTGCTCACCTTTTGTTTATTTTTTGGCCGACTCCTTCTCGCCTTTTCCTTCTGCTTCGCTAGCCTTCTCTTTGCTGCTATTTCCTCATTTTGTGCTTGTAGAATCGCCATAATGATGAGTGCTAAAAATACAGTTTAGAAATTTAAAAGTTTAAAAGCTCAAGATTCGTTGTAGATATAATTCTAAACCAAAATTCAGCACTATCCAAATTTAGTTTAAAAAAATCACAATTCAAAACAGTAATAAAGTTAAATTTTGAATCATTCTCCCTTAAAATTACAATGTAGTGCATGATCATTGGCTATAGAAAAACTTAAGAGTTTGATTGTAATAAACAAAAATTTAAATTGACTAAAAATTAAATGAGCAAATAAGAATTAAATGGCAAAACAATAAGACTAAGAAAAATTAAAGTAATAAACTAGAGGAAAAAGAAAGTAAATTCAAGCTCTAAAAACGTCTTGACAAAAATTGAGGGTTAAGGATCATTTTTTTTAATATGATAATTACAAAAAGTAAACTCAATTCGTCAACCTTTACAAATTAAGAAAAGTCAATTAAGTTTAATTAATCATAAACCATAAGTTCTAAGTTCTAACCAACTTTCTAATCAAAATTAATAAAAAATCAGCATTAACGGAAATAACATTAATTATCATCTCTAAGTTATCAATCAACTTGGTTAGTAACTCAAGTTTTCAATCTAAGCCGAGAATAAAAAAATGTTCTATAACTAAGTAAGGCATTTTATCAAATACTTAAAAGACCTAAACATAAAATACCATAAATTATAATAATAATAAAATTTACAACTATTCAATTTAAGAAAGTAATAATATTTCAAAGAAAATAATAATAAAACATAAAACATTAAATTCATTAATAAAAAGTGAGAATTCAATAACACATTGTTTGGTATAGCAGATTTTGAATGGAAAGAAAATGAAAGAGTAGAAAATGAATGGAAAAATCCATTTTTCATTGTTTGGATCACAGAAAAAAATGAATGAAAACAAAAAAGTTATCATAGGGTCCATACAAAATTTTTTTTCTCAATGCTGCGAAAAAAACTGCAAGAGAAAGCTAAACAATATTGAAATTCCAAAGTTACCCTTTCAATAACAAAGCAAAATCCCTAATCCACACTCTCTGAAAAATTGATGTAAGTGTTTTCTCTTCTCCTATTTTGCCCGCGCCTTCAACAGAGCTACCGCAGTTTTCCATCGTCCTCAACATCACTAGCAACTTTGTTGTCATCGTGAGAGCTCCACCGCGTCTTCATCCGTGTATCCAGCAGACGAAAGTGATGTTCTTTAACACGCTCCCTCATAACACGGTTTTCTTCCATTGTGATGCGTAATTTTTCAGTCATTCTACATAAAGACTGTTCAAGAACTTTTGATTTCAATTTTTTTTAGCTATCTTATCCTTAAAATAGTCAAGCAATCGACTATCATCATTTATATGCTTTATCTTGTTCTCTACTGTGTCTTGGTATGATCTGATTTCAAACTTTAATTTTGATTTTTCTGGAATAGTTACGTAGATACCCACAATAGTTAAAAGATACAAATAGCAAAACACAGTATGAATATAATAAATTGAGATTTCAAGTTCATCATAAATTCATTTCAGAACCTTTCTTAAGAAATGAGGTCATTCAAAAATTAAAACTTAATTATTTGAATTCGACAAAAAAGGAACTAGATAACTGTTAATTTGGAGTATTCAATGCAACAATATTTTGAATCAAATATTATAGCAGTGTGATGTAAATCTTAAATATTCTGAAGGGTTATTTAGCCCTTTTGTAGTACTAGCAATTTAATACTATAGTATATACTTAGATACAATAACAAGGCCACTGAAAAGAACTTGAATTGGTAAAAAAAAATCTATGTTAACAATTTAATACTATAGTATACTTGTTTCTAACTTAAGGTTACTCAGTCAATAAACAAACACTATTTAAAAAGAGGGACAAGTTAGTATGGTGCAGTCATCAAATTAAAGGTAGGGGCCTACTTGAATAAGGAAAACATATTTTAGAACATTCTTTGTTAGGGAAGACTTTGCTACTGCAAGGCTGACTATGAAACTACTCTGCCATACATCTATGAGCTTTTGATGGCCTTTGAATTGGTTTCGTTTCCGGCTGCTATACAATACACATGTTTTTATTTGTTCTCAATTGCTCATGGATAAAGTATTTTTCCTCTTTGAAAAGTTTAAGAAATATTAATTGCATACTTTATATTTAATTTTGTTAAATTTCAATCTATATGTATGTAATGATAATTACCGTTGATAAGTTCTAATTATATTTTTATTGTCTAAAAGTAGAGATTAATTTTTGTGTTATATACTGATATTAGTATACTATAATTATTAATAAACAAAATTTTAAGGAGCTGGGAGTTTTAAATTTAAATTTTAATGTTCATAGAATATGTACATATGTTGCTTAGTTATGACAATCATTTATACATGTTTGATTTCTTAACTTTCTTTTGTATTTGTTTCCTTTTTTTGTATTGATTTGATAATATTTTATTTTGTAAATACAATATAGTGAAGTTTTTTTTAAATATGCTTAAAGAGATTAATGATGTAAAATATGAGTAGTTTTTATTATTCTTTTACGAGATTATTTATTTATATATTTTCAAAAACAATAATATGTATTTTTATTTATGACATTAAACGATAATAGAAAAGAATAAATTTATAAAAATAAATTCAAAAAATATTATTTTTAATGAAATTATTATCCTTTTATCTATTTTCTCTTCATCTAAACAACATAAAAAAAACCAACTTTTTTCTTTCATTTTCTTTCTATTTATTTTCTTTTTTTTATTTTTTTTCTTCTCATTTTTTATCTTCCATCCAAACAAAGTATAAGAGTTCAAAAACTTAAAATAAAAAATAGAGGAAGTAACAATTTTTTTAAAAGCTAGAGTAGCAAAACAAGAAACTATAAACTACAAAAACCTAGAAAAGCCATCGAGTGTAGGTCAATACTATTAAGAATACACTGATGAAAAAACATGGAATGTAATAAGAGTGATAGAAACTGAATTTTTAGATCAACATGAATCTTTGCCTCTTTTAGGCTAATTTTTTTTGTTATGGAACTAAAAGTTATGATATACTTTAATATAATAATTTTTGGTGTTTTTTAAAACTGTGAAAGTACATAAATTCTTGGTACTGATTTTTGTATTTAAAATTTTTTAATTTTTTTTAACACAAATCCCTGGCACCGATTTGTGTACCTCTCACAAATCGGTGAGTCCGATTTTTACTTCTCTAGTTAAATGATCCCATTTAAGTATAACACTCCAACAATCCACATTTAAGAAAAACACCACTACCACTCCAATATTAAAAATAAAAAATTCCCTCTTTTACATAGGGCAAAGATTTTTCACTTTAGAAAAGATGTTGACTTCAATACTATAAAGAGATGACACGAAAGATTTTTGCAACTACAGTGTGAGAATTGAGATTGCATTTCCTCCATTCTTCAAAAAAAAGTAATCACGAACCTTTATGAACACAATTTAAAAATTTGGATGGATGAAAATATAAGGAATGGTAAGCATTTTATTGGAAGATAAACAACAATTGGTGGTTTCTCATAAATGAAGACTCATTGATCTTTAAACCAATTTTGACAGCTTTAAAAAAGATACATTTAATAAGAGAATATCATGGACATTTTAATATAAATTCTAAAATTAATGGCAAAGGACATGAGATCCGATTCTCATGTACTATCTTATCTGAGCCCTTTTCCATTTTAGGGTTATGTTACCTCTTTTGTTCCAATATTTGATTTTTCTTTTTTCTTCCTTGGTGTATTGTTATTATTGTACTACTCTGATCATCTGCAACCACCCTACATAACACACTACACGCATGCTATCTGTTCAAAACAAAAGAGAAGACTAGCCAACTAGTGATGAGTTTGTTGAGACATTAATCTATTATTTAAAAAGAAGAAAATAAAAGGTAATGACTAACGAACTCCTTTTTTTATCACTATGCTTTCTAGTTAAGTTGCATTTAAACTCCTTTAATACTTTTCTTATTTGTTCTCATTTTCTTTCTTTCTTTCTTCCTTCCCAGAACTTTACAGCAGAGACTATGAATATTTGCATTGATATCTTATAGACTTATACTACCATAGTACCATTTGCCGCCTCTCCTATTTAATCCTTCCCTTGAGGAGACACACAAACCTACCTTCCCTATAATTCTTACTCACTCATTTTCCATTTTCTTTTTCTCTCATCACTTTTCTTAACTCACACTCGCATCTCCTCCTTCTAGTTCTTCCTCCTCCTTAGCATGGATGAACAACATCATAAAAAGATCTTTGTTGTTCTTCATCAAGTGGTGGTGATGGTGGTGCTGGTGGGACCAAGTAGTTGTGTTAAAGGAGGAGAAGAAGAAGATAGGATCTTGGAACTTCCTGGTCAACCAAAGGTGTCTTTTCAACAGTTTTCTGGCTATGTTACTGTCAACAAGGTTGCCGGTAGAGCACTCTTCTACTGGCTCACTCAATCTTCTCAAAACTCACTCAGAAATTAAAACCCCTTGTTATTTGGCTCAATGGAGGTTAGACATTAAACTCACTCATGCCTTTTGATATATACTTGGGTAGTATATACTTAAAATCACTGTTATATCGCTTATTTAAGGACATTAATGCCATCATTTGTTCTCATTTGGGTACTTTAAACCACATGAAAGATAAACTACAAAAAGAGTGCAAAACAATATAATTTAATTACTAGTTTACTACTATGCCGACATATAATACAGAAGACACAAAATGTACAAAATTATTTTCTGAACTTCCTCTTTAATATGGTGTTAGGTGAATTCTTGTTGAGGCATCTCTTTAAATTAAGTATATATGTATATAAATGGCCTTAGTTATACATACAAACAACAGTTCAATTTGATTTGAAAGATCAATGGAAACAATTATTGTTTTACATGTTATGTTACTTACTTTTTATTATTACCTTTAGATGTTACTCTCTTTTCCTTGTTTGATTACACCCGACTCCTCTGTCTCATAGACAATTAAGTGAGGCTATAAGAATAAAATAAAAATAAAAATAAAATAAATTGCTTGGAGAAAACAAAAGAAAGTGTACGTAGAGCCCACATGAGTGGGTTGGCAATGGATAGGTTGGAATGATGGCCTAACAAACAATGAATGGTACAAAGTACAAACCCAATGACCCATACACGACAAGTCACAACAATGTTACTAGTAAAAGAGAGACTATTCAATGCTCTACTCTTCCCTTGGATTCTATTTATCTAAAAATATACCAATAGAGAAATACAAACTTACAAACATATTTTTTTTGTCTTTATTTTTAAAAAGAACAAATTCGAGTGTACTTGGTGGCTAATTTTTTTTAGATTGATTAAATATATGTGTAATACATTGTTCTTGAAAGATTTGGTATTTTTTTTGATATGATATTTTATTCAAATTGAACGTTTCGATTTGTTTAAAAAAAATAAATTACAAATCAGAGGGTACGATTTATTTAAAGAAAACAAATAAAGTACAAATTGAAGATCTGATTTGTATTTTTTATTTTTTTTATTTTTTAAAATAAAAATTGGAACTCATCTCTTTTGGCATCATTGTGAGATACACTCCTCTCTTTCTCATGAAAAAGAAAAAGCGGTACTTGGTTCTAATTTTTTATTTTTATTTTTAATATTTTTTATTTTCAGATTTTGTAAAAATAAAAAATAATATTGATGAGAAAAATATTTATCTAAGATAGTAACATAGTTTTATGAATTACGAATAAACTAGCCATGATATTATTGTATCAACACCTAATATTTTGTCCTAATAAAAGGGTTTTGATAGGAACCGCATCATCAAAGCAACACTCTTGCTCTTAATATTGGTTTGTGCAAGTCTATTAGACTATGACTCTATAATGTGTCTCTCACATTCTCTCTCTTCTGAAGTTTATCTATATGTCTATGCTATACTTCACACTACACTACAATACAATAGTCACGCACGCATATACACACACGCGCATGCAGTTAATACTTGAAAGCAACTAAAAACTAGCCTCATTAAGACATTAATGGCTTAATCAACCTCAGGGCCCTTATTTAAGGTTTTGTCCCACTGCCATCGCCTTACTGCTATCGTCTACACCCATTATCACAACCCCACTTGCTACTGCCTCGGTCTCATCTTCGTTGAACACTTTCTCCATTTGTTTATGACTCATTCTCTGTCTCTACCTCCATTGATCATTATTTTCTCTCTTGTTAAAAGAAGTCAGCGAACAAACACAGAGAAAAAGAAAAAGAAAGTTTTAGCCAAATGAAATAAGAAAAGGAAAGAAATTAAATATCAACAACCCATATTTATTCCACAAATTCTTATATCCCAACCCTTCAATAGAATCATTTGAATCAATCACCATATAATAGTAACAAAAATCATATATAAATTCTTTTTTTACATTGACAATCCATTAAAAATTATTAAAAATAAAAATTTCACTTTAAATTTTGAAGCCACAAGTCATGAGTTATGACCATTTGATCCAAGAAATTAAATATCTTACAATCTTTACTAATATTATATTTCACATATTATAAAAAAAGAATTATGAAAAAAATTACAATGTTGTGTTTATTTTTGAGAACAAGATAAGATATGATATTGTGAACAAGATACAAAAGAGAGAAACATAAAATTTTATGTTTTTGTATTTTATTTGATGATAAATTTAAATAAATTATAAAAATTTAATTTTTTTGTTATTAAAAAAATTGAAAAGAAAAATATAATTATAAAAAATAACAAAAATAATAAAAAAAATAAAAATTAAGTTGTATCTTTTATTAGTGTCTTTATATTCTTCCTGCTACTATGGATACAATATATTTATTAAGTGTTTCCATCAAACACAATTTTGTGTTTTAGTATCATGTCCTATAAATAAACGCAATCTAAAAGTCTAAAAACCCATATTTTTATGGTTCTGAAAATCACAATATTTTAAAAATCGAAGTGGACCGATCAATCGGACCGATTTAACTGCAAATCTGCAATATTAGTGGTTCAGTTAAACATGTAAAACCGTCATTTAAAATCGAACAAGAATCGGTCGGTTGGACCGAACCGAAACCCATACACAAAAACGGAAGCTCCTTCGTTTCTTTCTCCCGTCCCTTTCCCCGTTTCCCCCCTTTCTTTCTTTCATTCAGAAAGAAATCAAATCACACAACCCCAGGCAAAAAATCCTAGCACTGTAAGCCTACACCACCGCCGCAAGGAGTGGCATACTGCCGCGCCCGTCGCACTCAAAGTTTGCCATTCGTCCGTCTATCTAGCTTCCTTCGTGATCCAAGTCTTCAACCCCTGTTCGCTGTCACCGATCGCGGCTGCTTCCTCGAGCTCGGCGTCCGTCGTCTTTGTCTGCTCAGCCGCGCTTCCGTCGCCGTTTGTTTGCCGTTCACGTTCGCATCTTCGTTCAGCTGTCGTCTTCGTTCGCGTTCTTCGCCGTTCACGTTCGCTCGGCGTTTACTGCTCGCGTTCACTCGCCGTTCACCGTTCGAGTTTGCATTCGTGTTCGTCTGGAAGCCACGTTGCTCTGCTTCAAACACTGCGACCAACCCGCACGCTCCACCTAGCCGTCGAACTGCTCTCTTTTGTCGCCGCCGTGAATTCCCTAAATCCGCCACTAGACAATACACTCACACAACACCAATACTCTGCTTCAAACTCTGCAACTTCTGATTTCTATTACAATAAGTAACTATTTGATTTGGTAGTGGTTTAGATTATTTCATAGGCTGAATTAAAGTTACAATAATTATGTTCTCTTCTCTATCACATTGATATTAAGCTTTTAATTCTCTTATTTTGTTTTAATTTTACCGCACTCAACATGTTTGATGAAATGCTTTAACCATATTTCTGGTTGGTTTTATAATTTCAAGCTTTTAGAAACTTAGTAAGTTGATTGCATGTGAAATTAGAATAATTGGATCTCAGTAATTAGAAAATTTTAGCTGCGCAAATAGCATACTTTGCAGAAAACATATTAGAATGATGATTCCACATGCATTAGTGTTCTTCTGGTAAATTTTAACTGTTATTGTGAATTTGTTAATTTGCTAATTATTCTTGTGTTGTTGTTCTGTTGTTCTTCTGTTACTTTTAATTAATTTTTTTGCTTTTGTTGTGATTTTCTGTTCTTAATTGAAGCTGTGATTGAAGGTTCTTTGGTTTTGGTATTCTTCATTTTCCTGTAAGCTTAGCTTTTAATTCTTTGAGCATACACGGATCAAATAATTGTTTTCAGCAATGGTGATTTTTAGATATTTTTTTGGGTTGCTTTGTTTTAAATGTTCCTATTGTTGTTGTGTTTTTGCTGTGATTTAAATGCTCTTTTGATTTTTTTTTCCGAATGCCCAGTCAGTACTTTGTTGATTGGTTTTTCTCACTGAATGTATTTGATGATAAAATTTTAAATTGATAACTCTATTACTGATTTACTGTCTGTCTCTGTAGTTAAATTTTATTAGAGTTTTTTGAATTTGCACTGCCTATGTTATTGATTCATTGTTCCTTCATTGCTTTTTTTTGTTGTTAATCATTGTGATGAGCTTTGTTAAAATTGGGTTGAAAACTACTAATCTTTGTTCATTTTTCACTGTTCTAACTTCTGTTCTTATTCAAAGATTTGCAATTGGTGATCTTTTGATTTATTATATGCTTCACGTTTTCATTGTTCTCTTCTTATGAAGAAAAAATTTGCAATTAGTGATAATATGATTCATGTTTTGATTGTTTTGTTATATAAACAAAATTCTGTTTTCATTGTTTGGTTGCCCTGTCCCTGTTCTTGATCTCCGCCGACTTGCTACCCTTCCTCTGTGTTGGATTCTTTTTGTTTCAGGCTTTGTTTTGTTTTTGTTTCAGCCTCTGTTGTGTTGTGTGTTTGTTTCGGGCTCTGTTGTGTGTTTATTGTGCAACACTATCATTTTTTGTTTACTTTTTGACTTGGCCAATATTCTCTATCTTTAATTTGTGCATTGTAATTCAATCCAGCTATTTTCAATGGAAGTATAATTATGTTAATTGTCAACAAATTTGCAGCAAGTTATTGCATATTTTGATGATTAATTACATTTAGTTGGTGCTATTTTACGGAGGGTTTTAAATTTGAAAGATATTTAGGATGCTTATTTATAATTTATTTATTATTTTATTAGAATGCTTGATTGGTGCTATTTTAATGTAGCTTGAATACTTGATTGTTACTCGTACTTTTACTTGATTGTTTTATTGTAGGTTTAATGCTAATTGGAATTTTCGTATTAGTTATATTTAGAAATTGAGACTTGATCGTTGTTAGTTATTACAATGTTAGTGGAGACATATAGTTTAAATTTATTTTTAATTTTTTGACTATTTTATATTTTTATTTAGGTGGGACAAGGTCAACCGGTTCAACGTGTGACCTACTAGTTGAACCAGTAACCTAGTAAACAATACCCTGTCTGTTTCAATCACTGATTCTTTTTGTTCTCCATTGTTGCACAGGCTAACGGTTGCTCTACCACTCGTCACCACTGCCACCTGCGCCTCTTGCTTTCCTTCTCTTCTCTTGGGTTTCTGTAAGCCTCTCGCTTTCCTTCTCTTCTCTCGGGTTTCTATAAGGTATTGAATTACTATCGTGTTGATGTGTTGATGAACCCATATTATGTTCAAATTTATTAGAATGATGTTAGTTGAATGGATAAATATAATAGTATTTGCACTAAATTGTCTAAAATGTAGGATTCTATGATTTTGATTATTGTCTTGTTTTTTCTAGGTATATATATATGTGTGTGTGTAATTGTTCATATTGGTCTTGTCTATTCGAATTTTGGTCCTATCTATATATTTAGTTTAATGTGTTTTGTGCTGTTTGTCTATTCATATTGCTTATTTCATACTTTTTATTTTTATTATTTTCTCAAAGAGAACACTCACATAATTAATCATTAATCATGTGTTATAATGCGTCTAGAATCCTTTTTTTTTGGAGGTCACATAATCTTTGATTTATAAAAAAAAAAGTCATCAGATGTCTATATCGTGTCTAGGTTAGTTCTACTATAGGTACACAGATGAGAAACCATCCAATGAAATAAGTTTAGTAGGAGATGGGTTCTCCGATCAGGATGAACCTCTACATAGGATAAAGGTTCTTTATTTTAAAAAAGATGCTGATCCCAGTACTATTTAGAGATGGTACGAAAGGCAGCTGTTTTGTCGCATCTTCAGTGAGCATTGCTTGAAGATGCACTTTTTCCATCTATTTGAAAAAAGAGTCGCGATGTCTAATTATAAATATAATTTGAGGACTTGCATGAATAAGATACGCGTAGAAATCGAAACATTATTAGAAGAAAAAAAATTGATGGTGACTTAGCATAAAAGAAGAGTTTTCAGATTAATTTTCGCAGCTTTGAAGATGGAAATTTGAATTTGAACTCCATCATAAATTTGAAGCATGCGGCAATTCTGTGGCATACTCATTTTTTCTTCTTTTAAAATCGGTATAATTTTTTTTTATTTTTTATAATTGTTTTTTTTCTTAGAGTAAAATGATTTTAATTCAAGTTCAATCTAACCAACTTAATAATAAGATGGGTATTGGATCTTAGTTTTAATTTAGAACATCAGCAAAAGAATTAAGTTCTTGAAGACTGTGTATTAACTTTTGTATCGGAATGTGAGTGTACCAAGTCAAATTGAATAACATCTCTCATATTGAGAATGTACCAAGTCAAAATTGAATAGCATCTTTCCGTTTTGACTTGGATACATTCCTAGTACGAGAGATGTTCAATTTGACTTGTATATTTTCATTTCGATACAAAAACCAATACACAGTTTTCAAAATTCTTCTAGTGATGCTCCAAAATAGAATTGGATCCACCACCCATTTTATTATTAAGTCGGTTATATTGGATCAGAATCGAAATCATTTCACTCTTACGAGTAAAAAAAGAAAAACACAGTCATAAAAGGCAAGAAAAAATTATACCAAGCTTGAAGGAAGAAATAGAGTTGACAAAACACAGGTTTTCAACCACCTCATCATGCTTGACAATCCCTTCAAATGGATGGTTGATAACTTTTAATATTATAGCTTTCAGCTTTCTAAGATCAATTTTTTGGATTGATTAAATTTGATGAGGAGCGACATCCTAGCTTTACATATCATTGAGTACGCCATTGAGTTGTCCAGAACTACATGCTTCAACCTTGATGCTAGAGTACAGATTCAAGTTTTCATGATATCTTTAAAGCTGCGAAAATTAATCTGAAGATCATCATAAACCCTTCTTTTATGCTAAGCCACCATCTATTTTTTTCCTTCCAATAATTTTTTGATTTCTCTGCGTATCTCTTGTTGGTCCGAGTCCTCAAATTATATTTATAATTAGCGATGGCGATTCTTTTCTCGTATAGATGGAGGAAGTGCATTTTCAAACAATGCACACTGAAGGTGCTGCAAAACAGTTGCTTTTCGTACCATCTCTTGTTAGTATTTGAGATCAGTATCTTTTCCAAAATAAAAAACATGTGTCCTGTGTAAAAGTTCATCCTCATCGGAGAATCCAATTCCTATCAAACTTATTCCATCAAATATTTTATCATCTGTGTACTTACAGTAGAATACATACGATGTAGACATACGATGTAGACATGGGTGGCTTTTATTCCATAAGTCAAAAAACATGTAACCTCTAAAAAAAGACTGATATATTATAACACATAATAGTTAATGATTAATTATGTGAGTATTTTAAAAAAAATAACAAAGATAAAAAGCAAAAAATAAGTAACATGAATAGACAAACAGCAAAAAAACATAGAACTAAACATATAGATAGAACCAAAATTCGAGTTGATAAGACCAATATGAACAATTATATATACATATGTATCTAAAAAAGTAAGACAATAATCAAAGTGAAGATAGGATCCTATATTTTAGACGATTTGATGCAAATACTATCCTATTTATCCATTCAGATAACATCATTTTAATAAATTTGAACACAACAACATGGGCTGCAGCGGCAATAACACTTAGAAAAAGAGACAGGAGCATCGGTAGTTCAGTAGCAGGGGAGAAAAAGAAGAAATCGGAGAGAAGGGAAGGAAGGCTAGAGGCGCAGGCAAAGGCGGCACTGGTGACGATGAGAACAAACAAAATCAGTGGAGACTGGGCAACAATGGAATACAAACAAAATCAGTGATTGAACCAACCGGAGTATTGTTCACATGGTTCAATCAGTAGGTCAACCGGTTGACCCTGTCACATGGTTCAATCAGTAGGTCAACCGGTTGACCCTGTCACACTTAAATAAAAGTATAAAATAGTCAAAAACTTAAAAATAAATTTGAAATATATGTCTTCCCTAACATTGTAATAACGATCAAGTCTCAGTTTCTAAACATAACTAATACAAAACTTTCAATTAGCATTAAACTTACATTAAAACAATCAAGTAAAAGTAACAATCAAATATTAAACCTACATTAAAAGAGGATGGAAGCAACGGGCTTCTAATGACGCTGCAAAAATGTGGTACCTCTAGTATGATGGTTCTGCTTGGATTTGGAGTTTATGCAGAAGCATGTTCTTCCATCACTCAACTTCCATCACTTAACGGTTTACCCCATGGTAATCCCATACGATGGCAAGTTGTGCATCATTGGGGGGTGGAATATGGGTTGATATCTACCATCCAAAATCAGAATTTTGGGAAAAAAAAGGGAAGTAGCTGAGAGTGTACACTTACGTCCTCACTCTTGCTTTTTGGGGGAAACCCTCATTGTGTATTCTGTTGATGATGATAACAATCAATGGCTCATGTCATATGATTTGAATGCCAACATTTGGAGCCCCATTGAGTGCAATTTTCTGCCTGCTCGTGATTACCTACGTAGGAAACTCATTCGTTTGGGTTGCAGTGATAATCTTCTTATTATTGACTTTGTCACTATTTGGTACATGTATGACTTGTCTAAGAAGAAACTCGTGGCAATTGTACATGTGAATGAGTTGGATGAGATTGAGTTAGTGTCTAATGTTTTCTGTTGCCCCCACATAAGCAAAGAAAGTCTGATTTTTGTCTCCATTAATCCAGATAAAATGGATCTTGAGGAAGAGTGTTATGCCAGAGTCAATCCCCAAACCGATGGTAATTTTTTTGCTGAGGTTGAATTCAAGGGTAATCTTAAAGTTGGTCTCTATAGAAAGCACTATGTATAAACATGCACCTTTCTCGTCTCTCTGATCTTTCTATTATTATACTGTCTTAAACTTAATTAATTCATGACCCTATCCATTGTGGACAGATTTGTTAGTGTAGACCAAGACATTAAAAAGGGAAGACCACTGTAGCATAGATGTTGCTGTGACATCTTAGGAATATGTTATCTTGAACATATTGACCAAGACAATATGAATTGCTAAAAATTAACCACTATCCAGTAGCATAATTCATTTTTGGAGTGGCCTATTTACAAGTTAAAGTGAAGGGTTTAAGATTGAGTTACGTTTTAGTCTCTCTTATGATGAAGATCAAGGTTATTCAACAACTTTTTTTTAATTTCACACCTATTTTATAAGTTTATTTTACATTACTTTCTGGAGGCAATTTTATTGGTTTGTGTATGGATATTCATCCCAAACCTTATGATCTTGTGAACACTACTTTTTTAGGAACAAATTTCTGTTTGATCCCTTTGTTGTTTCACAAAGTACAATTTGATACTTTGAAGTAGTTAATCAAGATATAAAAAAAACTTTCTGTTAATTTTTTTCGTTGAATAATTTAGAAAGAAAAGTTAATATTATGTTCTTCTTTAGAAAGGTTAATATTTTTTTTACAACAAAAAAAGGTTGTAAGAGGTTAAGAAAATAAAAGATGACTTGCAATGTTAAGAGTGAATTGAAATGTCTTGCTTTCTAGATCATACAGTAATTTCCTTCAATGTGACAAAATTCTAGTGGGACAAAGCACAGCAATGAGTTCAATTATACAGGTGTAAAAGAAAGGTTGATCATCTTTTTCTGTTCATTCAGTCACACATATTTGAAGTACTCATTTTCACGAAAGAAAGGAGGGGAGGATTGTGATTTACGAACCAAGGAATTTGTTCATGAATGTTTATTGAGGGATAATTGTACTATTAATTAATAAGAACACATGAAAACAAATTAATCTATATATAGAAATTAAAAGAGCTGCATATGTTTTATAGGATCCAAAAAGGCAAAAAGCAATTTTAGTTTTTAATGAAGAGAACAAAATAATAGTTTTTTTATAGATATTTTTGTGTTATTAGTAAAAATCCTCTTTTATACTTTATATCTTTATCATTTGTCTCAGTGTGTTAAAAAAATTTGACTGAGTCTAAAGTATATTTTTTGGATTGAATTTATCATTTGTACTCGATATTAATTTTGAATGAAGTTCGAATCATGTCTCAAACTGACAGACTAAATCCAGATTAAAGTCATAATTTTGAGTGAATACTTCATCCATCTCCTGACAATTATTTCGAAAGGATAATAAAATAAAATAAAAATATTCAATCTGATTTTTGATTTTTTTTTTTACTAATTAGTTTCTGTGCAAAAAACTTTTTTTTGACTGAATAGCTTCTGTGCCAAAAAAACATAAATTTTGTTTTTGCACAGAGATCTCGTATTATTGAAGTAATTGTCAGGATCGAATTGAGTTTTTTTTACTAAGGACCTTGTTGTGATAATTGTCAAGGAGTGTCTTAGATTTTTTAAACTTTTATGATTAAATATAAATTGGACCAAGGCACATGCGGTAGCCTCGGCCTCTCTCGCCATGAGTGTTGAGGGAAGCTTCGGTGAATCTCGAATCACTGCCCCAGTGCGAGCCACCTTCTCCCCCAACTGAAACATCTGCATCAAACAGGAAAAGCCAATAATGCCCCTTTGGTTGTCTTTGTTACCGGCGGATATATCGGTATCCGCTATCTCGTCCGCCGTGGCCGCCGCCACGGTCACTGCCGCAACCTTCTTCTTAGTCTGCAAGTCTCACCTCTGCTCTCACAAAGAAAACCTCATAACACTCCATCAAGAACAACCGAAGCGCAATCCACGTGGCAAGATCCTGTTCGTTTCGCCAATGGGACTTTCAACTTCGGAAGGCCTCTGCAATTTGTTAGAGTCGAAAGGCCTCGTTTTGGAGGTCGTAGATGCTCGGAATTATGATCCCGAAGATCTATCCGAGGAGAACCTCATCCTCCTCGTTCATTCAACTTCGGATTTTTGCTACCAACATCACCGACTGTGGGCCTACAAAGAGGACGACATCAAAGGAGCAAAGGACTTCGCCAGTTGGCTCGTTCATAACGCGGAGCGCTTTGGGATCGGAGCGGCTGTTGTGAAGGCTTGCAATTTCACTGCATTTGTGGTGGGCAAAAGGGATGGTAAGAATTTGATGGCTAAGGCCACCAATCATTTTAGGGATTTGGATCACGTTCAAAACGGTAATCATTTTGAAGGGTGGTGGGGAAGTGTTGTTGCGACGGTTTCAGGAGATACGGTTGCTAATGGCATGTGCGGGGAATCTGAACCTGAGGTCAGTTTATAACTATGACGTTTTAATTTTTTATCTAATTTTATTCTAAACACTATCATTGTGGTTCTGATTCTAGGATGATGTTGGTTGTTCTGATCCAAAAAGCATATATATGTTGGTGGAAAATGTGGATGTAGTAGATAGTAAAAGAACCTTCAGGCGCAGGATGTTAACTATTACCGAGGCCAACTTTATGAAGAATGGAAGTGTTGATCTTGAAGATGGAGGTCCTGTGACTGCCCAATGGCCTGTTGGAGACGATCTAATAATCGATTCCAACTTACCAACTTTTCAAGGATTTTGTTCCCTTGGTGGCAGCTTGTTCATTGCTGGTGGTATCATGTGTAACAATGGATCAAAATTTGAATTTGAGCTAGAATTGGAACATTTTTTCCCTGCAAAAATGTGGTGCCTCAAGTATGACGGTTCAACCTGGATTTGGAGTTTATGCGGAAGCATGTTCTACCACCGGATGAATCCCACAGTAGTCCCATACCATGGCAAGTTGTGCATCTTTGGGGGTGACATTGGAAATGGATATTGGGTTGAAATCTATGATCCAAAATCAGATTTATGGGAAAAAAGGGAAGTGTCCGATTATAGGTTCTTATGGCAGACTCCTAAATCTTACTTTTTGTGGGAGGACAGAACGGAGCCTCGTAAAAAGACCCTCATTATGTTTTATTTTTCTTCTGGCAAGAATCAGTGGCTCAACTCATATGACTTCGAGGCCAACCTTTGGAAATTCCTTTACTACAATTTACCGCCAATTCGTGATTGTTGTCCTAGGAAACTAATTCGTTTGGCATGTAGTAATTATCTCCTCATTGTTGACTCTGCCCATATGTGGTACATTTATGACTTTTCTAAGAGGAATCTAGTGGCAGATGTGCGCGTCAATGGTTTGGAAGAGCTGACTAGACGGGTGTCATATGTTTTCTGTTGTCACTGCACCAGCGAAGAAAGTCTGATTTATGTCTTCATGGAACTAGATGAAAAGGTTGTTGAAGAACATGGTGGTGATCCTGACCTTGTTCCTTATGCTAGAGTCAAGCTCCAAATGAATGGTAATTTTTTCGCCAAGGTTGAATCCAAGGGTAATCTTAAAGTTGGTCCCTATAGCAAACTCTATATGTAAGCATGAACCTTTCTCTGCTCTCTTTGTTTATAATTATTATACTGTTTCAAACTTGCTCACTCTATCCATTGAGTTTCTTTGTACAGGTTTGCTGTTGGTGACCAAGACACTAAATTAAATGGAGGATTGTAGCTTAGTTTTGACTTTTGTGCATCATACTGGCATGGTGACATCATTCATTTTTGGAGGAGCGGCCAAGGACCCCATACATTGAAAAGCCTAATTGCTAAGTGTAAGATTTAGACTTTAGAATACAATTTAGATAGGATGCTTGATCCAAGTTTAAGACTGAGTTTTTTGGTATTTAGCTAGAATTGAGACTATTCAACAATTTTCTAATTTCACACGCATTTTTTTATTATTATTTTTTGTTTTCAATTAGATTGGGACGATAGTCAAATTTTGAGACTTCTGAGTTAATTAGCTAGTATTCAGAACATTCATAGGTGGAACCAGCATCGGCTTGGTGGCAATAATTTTAAAGGTTTGTGTAGGGGTAGGGATTTGTTGCGTCGGAGTGGAAGAGGGAAGATATAGGTGGGGTTGGATGTTAATAAATAAGCCTTGTCCTTTGAATGCTCTTTTGGCAACTTATGTTGAACACTCCTTTTTCTTTGGATTATTGATGATGAACAAATTTCTCTTTATTTGATCGATCCATTTGTTGTTTCACCAGTATTATTTTGATCATTGATATATGTTTGAATTGCAGAGTCTATATTTAAAGTATACATGTTAGCTAAAGTGGAAAAGCTTGACACTTTTCCCAGTAAAGAAAAGGAAGGTAGTAGGTGGAAGGTGGTTTACAAACTAAAGATGACTGGCAATGCTATGAGTAATTAGAAATTTCTTGCTTACAAATCGAAGGAGGAGGGTTGTGTTAGATCTTCGACAACCAACATAAAAACATAGTTAAATCCTCATGACATGAATCATGAGTTTTTCATTGAAGGATAAATGTATAATTAGTAAATCTGTAAACAAGTTAATGGGTATATAGAAAAAGAGCTGCATATCTTGTTTTGGATCCTATAAGAAATGTTGTTTCTAACGAAGAGAAAAACTTCGTGTGTGTGCGCTTTTTTCTCTCGTTTTTTTAGTTATTTAGTAATGTATGAAGTTCTGAATTTGTACCTCTACTCTGTATGTGTATGGAATTTGGAAGCAATTTTTGAGATTCCAATTTAAAATTTTAGTAAGTGAAATGCAATATAGTAATGATTGAAATTGATAAAAACTAGTACATATATGATTTGTTAGTCTCCCCAAACATTGCATCTAAAATTATGTTTATTGGCTTACTTGTTATTGACTGCATGATAAGCATACACATTTAGTATCAAATTTTCCTTCTTTTCATTTTATTCCATAAACTATATTATTTATCAACACAAATTGTCAATTAAATAGAATAACAAAATCAACTTATATTCAGTTTAAGAATTAAGTTTCTAATATTGATTTTCTACTATATTTAAATTGAAAATAGTTTAGTGTATAATTTTTTTTCTATTCTTTTAATTTGATTAAGACTATTTATTAACAGAATAAAGTTTTAAATTCTAATTAATCCATATTTAATAAATATATTAATAGTTTAAAACTTATTAATTCACTAGTATTCTCAGTGTAGTCTTTGTAGTTATTATTAATGAAAGTTTACCATGAATAGTTAAATATGTGCCTCTAAATATTCCGTGCATAATAATTTGGAAAAGGGATTCCACACATGATCAACGTTGTAACCTATAAAGTAAATTAAATTATAGCTCTCCTTGTTTCATTTGGCAAAACGTGTTTTTAGTTAGTTTAGCTCTCCTTTCTGTTCATTTGTTAGAAATGCAAGTCATTCAATCCCTTTTTCACTTAATATATTATTATGAGTAAGTGTTTATACATTAATTAAACACTAGGTTAATTAAGAAAGACTATGTTATGGGAACGCGTTTGCGATTAAAAATATTTTCCTTGTGAAATTAAATTTGACTCGATCTCACTTTTCATAGTCCAAATTCCACATTCAAAGTTTCCATATTATAAGAAGAAGAAGGCGCAACATAAACCCAAACTTCCAAATATTACAACACACATTTACACATGCTCCAATCATAAATTCATAATCACAAGTTAGTCCAAAAACAATGGAAATTCAGGTAATAGAGACCTTGAAATTCTACCTACTAGACCACCCTTCCATAATATGGTTCCGATGGAGCCACACCCAATCATGGGGCTCCACGTGGCCATTTCTATTTGCGGCCGTCGCCATCTATGTTACTACTACACTTACCCTGCATTTCCTACTAAATCTTCTCCGGTGCCGCCGCCCCGTCCGCCTCGGCCCCATCCCCGCCATCCACAGCCTCATGATGTGTGCCGTCTCGGCCGTGATCTTCTCCGGGATGATCCTCTCGGCCGCAGCCGAAGCTAAGGACACGCGCTGGCTCTGGAGGCGCGTGAGAGCCACCCCTTTAGAGTACTTCCTTTGCTTCCCACTAGGAACGCGCCCCTCCGGGCGCGTGTTCTTCTGGTCCTACCTTTTCTACCTCTCCCGCTTCCTCCACTTCCTTAGAACCTTCTCTGCCGTCCTCCGGCTCCGGAAAATCCCCGTCTTCCGGCTCTTCCACCACTCCATGCTCCTGATCATGTCGTTCTTGTGGCTTGAATTCTCACAATCTTTTCAAGTCCTTGCAATATTGTTCTCCACTTTGGTTTACAGCATGGTTTATGGTTATAGGTTTTTGGAAGAAATAGGGTTAGGTTGCAAAGAAGGGTTTTGTTTCAGAATGAGTGGCCAAATGGTGGTTTTGGGATTCAACTTGGTTTGCCATGTTGGTGTGATATGTTTGCATTTCTTGAGAGGTGGGTGTAATGGGATTGAAGCATAAAAAATGCTAATTAATTCATTCTTTATAGACATGTTAATGTTATGTAAATAGTTTAGTTCGATAGTACCTCACGTTTTATAGCTATGACCATTTTTTATTGGTAGAAATTCAGGTGTAGTCGACTTCACGTGAAATTGATATTTGAGAGATGTTAGTTGATTTGAATGATTTCACTAAATTTTCATATAACAAACTATCAACTTCACGTGAAATCAACTCCATCTAAATTTTCACCTTTTTTATTAGGTGAAAAGAGATTAATAGTATATTTTTCTTTTGTCTCGGTAATTAGTCACCTAAAGATATCTTGTTAAAAAAATTATAGTTAAAATCTTAATACATGTTATATAAATAATTTAGTTAAATATATTAAATTATTAAAATATTTTTATGGAGTATTAACCTAATGGCTAATGCTAAATACTAATAGGAGGCTAAATCTCTCGAAGCTATGAGCAACATTAGATCATATGATATTCTGTATATTATATAATCAGCTAGCTTTACACAGTTTACATATGTTTTTAGTTTTTGCCAGATGCATATTTATTGATTTATTTGTTAGTTTAACTATTATGTATTGTTAATATATAATTCACACGGTCCTTTATTCAAATGTTTTTATTTTTAAGTATTTTTAAATGAATGAATCGATGAATCAAATATTTTTGTTAATTTAACATATATAATCAGATATATGTGTAGAATATCAATTAAATTCTTAATATTTAACATATCGTGCTGCAACTTGATGCCTTCTGGGAAAAAAAATAACACAAACATGAGTCTTTTCTCTTTTTTTTGGGCATTGGGTCTCTTATGGTTTATGTCTACCTCCTTTAATTTTGGGCCCATCTGTAATAAGCTCAGCCCAATAACATCAAATTAATTTTGACTTTAAATACGAGTGTCGACAAAAATAAATAAATAAATAGCAATAACACTGTGAGTTACGACTTACGAGTCAGACCAAAAGAACGTTAATTCATGACCAAAAGAAAAAAAAAAAAAAACAACAAACTGAGGTATGAATAAAAAATAAAATAAAAATACTACGACTTATGATGCATATGTTAAATTATATCTTAAGACATAATTTCAGCTTATTTGTCAATATATTTTTGTTTGAACGAAGACAAATAAATTATGTTGAGTATATCTATATAATTAACAGTTGAGTGTCAATTTCTTCGTATGAATTTCGAATCCAAAAAGTCATTTGAAACAATTGATTTTACTTTTCTAGTGTATGATTCTAATAAAAAATTGTATGGTCATGAATAAGCGGCATATATAGGACTGCTGTGTAAATACATAAATAAATGAGAAAAGTGTTATTTGAACTCTGAACTGATGTCTATGGACATTTTCTTCAAAACTAATAATGTGTATATATCCTATAAGAGTTTAAATATATATATTTTTAAAAATATATAATAAAAGGCTACCAAGTACCAACCTTCTCCGATGGAATAGTCTACCTCTGTTCTGCTTTCTAGAAGATATGCATGCTATTTTGTGTGCGATAGGTTCATACTCACCATAAAATATTATATATATAATTGATTTTAAAAACTAAATTAAATATTATCTCAATTTTTGTAAATTGACGATGTATAAAAATTAAATTATATTATATTAAATATAACAAAATTTTAAAGATAGAATAAAAGAATGATAATTACTCTAATAAAAATATCAACAATATTTTTTATGATGATCTTTATTTAAAAAATATAATTTGTTTATGATTTTTGCTCTACTCGACCCCGCTCCGCCGTATACCAACTCGCATAGAACCCGTCTCGCTTCTACCTGTGAATAGTAAAACGCTGAACCCTAATTCGTCTCTGCGGGTACCCGTCCCGCCCCTACCCGTCCCTATAATTATTAAAATCCAATAAATAAAATTAAATTTCAAAATTTATATAACCATCATCACATACATAACATAAATTAAAATAAAAATTTTAATATAATACAATATTATTAATCATTTACTATTATATATTATATATATAGCGGGGTAGGTAGAGGTAGAGCGGGTAGGGACGAATTTTATCTAAATCTGACCCGTTTTGCCCCTCTCAAGAACCCACCCCGCTAAAAACCTGCCTTGATGCGGAGCAGGTAGTTACCCGTCCCGAGTGAATAGAGACGGAATAGGTACATGCAAATTCGGATAATATTACCATTCCTAATTTTTATTCGAGCGGCCACCTAAAGATTCAGCGAATCAGCACAGAAAGCAAAAGACTTGGGACAAAGTTAATGCATGATGGGATTGGAAACATCAAAGAAATAGAAATGGAGAAGTGTGAAAATGAATCTTCTCATTTTTTTTAATATTTAAAAGAATAAATTGTGAAAAATTAAATAAAAAATAAAAAATAAAATTAAACATTAAATACTATCTAATTTTTTTTTTTGTTGGAGAGATTCACTCCCAAAAGTGTTTGTCTATGTAAAGCTTTGGAAGGAGTTAGGGAACCTTCCTCGGATAATTCGCCAACACCAACAACATAAGTGTAGACGTGTAGTGTATATATCACTTCATAAGCATAATTTTAAATGGATATTCTTCCTTAAAAAGCAAAGACACTATGGTTGGTGGATCATAGGGCCACACACCTTAATGGCTTCTTTGTTAAATTTTGGTGTGCTTTCTTTTTTATGTGGTGCTGGATTGGCGTGATTTATTTGACCCAAATAATGGATGTGATAAAAAAAATTACAATAAAAGAATGATAAATAACAAGCATAAATAAATTGAAAATTAATTTATTTGATGCACATAAATTCAAGTTTAATAAATCATAAGCAATTTGGTTAGTTAGCTAATTCTTTTGCATATTGGCCATTTATCCTTTCTTAGAATAAGCTAAATCAATGCTTTTTTTTCCCAATCAATACATTTCGATTAGTTTGAATTTACAAAATAAAGATTTTGTTAACAAGAGTAAAAAAATATATAATAAAATTTTTATACATTCAATATATACAAAGATTTCTAAATTTATTTTCTTTTATTCTCTCAACTAATATTTTCAGAGAACTCTAACTAAATTTCCAAGGTAATATAACAGAAATTATTTCTGTATTAGAAAGAATAAACAGAAATCTATATATATGTTTGTTCTAAAGAGTGAAAAATGAAGAGCTTGGAATAAGAAACATGGTGGGACAAACCATGACAAATGTTGGGACAAAGATAGACACATTCAGAGACATTAGTATCATTCCTTTATATATAATAAGACAATGTAATTTACTCTCATTATATATCTCTTTTTATTTTTTTCTCAATACAAGTAGCTATTTTATATTTTACTATGTCTATATATTTTATGTATATTATATAGAATTTTTATAGACACTAACTAAATATAATGATGATGTATGTTTTGACGACTAATAGGTCAAGAATGTATAAATCGTTATTATATTTACGATTAGATCTTTTGGGAGGTTAGGAGGGACTTTTGATTTTTTTAAGATGTATTTTAGTTGTATATTCCTCAAAATACCGAATACATAATGTATTTTGTTTGTTAATAAGGGTCAAAATTCCAAAAAAGTTTGTATATAGTAGATAAGATTTTAATGAACTTAAATGCATAATAGTTTAGCATAATATTAATAACAAACCCATTTTGTCCTTTTTTTTTTCTAAAAATTATATAGTCCCTAACAAGAAAAAATAATTCCCTAATTATTCAATCGGTAAAATTATTCTTTTTCACCCAAAACAAAATTGTTTTCCTGCTTAGTCAAAATAATATCATTTTAAATGAAAAACTCAATGTATTTTATAAAATAAATAAAAATTTAATTTTGATATACATATTTTTAAGTTTCATATCACAATAAGTTGCAAATATATAAAATATGTTATAATTTAGACAGTTACGTATCACCAAAACTGTTAAAGGAACAATATAAATATTTTTATTTATATTTTTTCATAAATTACAACAATCTCATCTTTTTTTATAATTGTTTTAGATTTATGTTCTTCAAACCTCAAGCATGGTGCAACAAGTTATAAAATAAAAATAATTGTTATATATAAATTCAAATGATAGAAAATAGTTGGTACTAGTATAAAATTGTTTGTATTCAATATTATTATAGTATGTATTATTCAATATAATATGAAGAAGAATAGGTTTGTTATGTTTAATTGTATATTATAACAGTTAGTATTTTCATATAGAAAAAAAGTCTGTATTATCTAAATTATTTTTATTAATAATATGTATGAGTTTCAATTGTAATTAGTTAACTACTTTAGTATATATCAATTAAAATATAAATTAATTTAATTTTTTAGTTAGTTAATATATAACTGTAAATAATTATAATAAAGGTATATAATAAATATATAAGAAGTACATATTTAGATAGTTATATTTTATGTACTCTCAATGTACTCTAACTATAATTAATTTAATATATTAAATTAAATATGCAGTGTCTTAATTATGATGTTTTAATTTATTAGAATGAAATTAATTGAATTGATAAATATGATAGTTACATATATGCAGTATTATGTTTCTAGATACACATGTATATATGATTATTCATATTGATTTTATCTACTCAAATTTTAGTTATATCTGTACATTTAATTCTATGTGTTTTTTATTGTTTGTCTATTTATATTGCTTATTTTATGTTTTTTTATTTTTGTTATTTTCTCAAAAAGAGCACTCACATAATTAGTTAATAATATGTTATAATGTGTCTAGAGTTTTTTTTTTCCCTAGAGGTCACATATTATTTGACTTATGAAAAAAAAGCCATGTCTACATTAGTTATACTATAAGTACACGGACGAGAAACATCCGATGGAGTAAGTTTCGGAGAAAATGGATATTCAGACGAGGATTTGGAGGAGATGCTGATTTTAATATTATTTTTAAAAAAATAAAAATAAAAACACAATTATCAAAGACAAAAAAATACATATAAAAATTAATTTTTTTATTAATTAATTAAAATATGAATAATAAAAATATATAAAAAATACAATATGTATTTCTTATGTACTCCAGCTATAATTATTCTCTTTTATAAAAAGAAGGAAAACTTTATTTAACTGTATACTATAACATTTATTATTTTAACATTCAAAAAACTTAATGTTATCTAAATTATTTTTTATTAGTAATAGATGTGATTTCAATTATAATTAGTTAACCACTTTAACATATCGTCAATTATAATAGAAATTAGGTTAGCTTTTTACTTATTTAATATATGAATTATAATTAATTATAATAAAAATACATAAAACATAACTACTTAAAAAAATGTTTTTAGTTTTTAGAGGGTTATACTTTATGTACTCCCATAGCTACAATTAATTTAACATATTGAATTAAATATGTAGTGCGTCAAATACGAACATTTTATTAGGAGATGGTGTTTAACGGTTTTTACACAAGCAAAAAAAAGTATGATCTATATGTCTTCATTAATATAGATAAAATGGATATTGAAAAAGAATCATTTACTAGTCCTTAAATTAACACTTATTCTTATTGGCAGAGTCAAACTCCATTCTGCTAAAATTTTGTATATATATTTTTAGGTTTTATATTACCATAAATTACTATCTACATAAAATATATTATTATTTAAAAAACTAATTTTTGTAATGTACGTGTATATATACTCTATATCACCAAAATGGTTCGGAAAATTGAATAAATACTTTTATTTACATTTTTTATAAATTACAACAATTTTATTTTTTTTATAATTGTTTTAGATTTGTGTCCTTTAAAATTTAAATTTTTTATTTAAATTAAATAAATATAATAATTACAAAAATAAATAAATAGTAAGGTATTTATAAAAATATAATCTAAGACACATTTTAGATGTTGAGGGTGTAACTTCATAATGGTCACATCTCACATACTGTAACACTGTGCTGTAATAAGGATGCTCATCACATAATGGGTACACCCGAGATATGTAGAAATCGGTACTGAACATCCCGAAATGTTCGCATCTTGTGAATGGGGTCCCAACACCTGAGATAAGAACAATTGTCATGGATGAGGACTCAGCATCCAAGATAGACTCGCATGCGTATATAGGTCACAACATCCAAGAATTATGTGCATTACAACTATTTTTTCTACTTTTGTGACCTTTTAAACGCGTGAATTCGAGTTCTTTCAGAAAACATAGCCTCCCGACAATATGTCTACGAAAAAGACATCAACAGACGGAATGTTACTTGGCACGTAGCCGGAGTCTTAGACTTTGAGGTTAGTAGTTTAACCTTTTTTATTATTAGTGAATAATAAATTTAGATGCTTAGTATTTAGTAACTTAGCTAATGGAGTAGGTCTAGTTCAGTTGACAAAGTTAGAAGATCTACATTAGTTTCGTTGCTATACCTAGGATCGTTGTATACTTTATATAATTGATTGTAATTACTTAAGTTAAATAAATAAAATAGACACCTAATTTTGAGCTAAGTTAAATAAATAAAATGAGTAACTCTCATTTAACTTATTAGTCTAATAAATAGGTATCTGTTACATTTAATATAAATGCTTATCTAGGTGAATTATAATTTTTAGTAATGTTTAGCAACAATTAATGGTTTAGATATAATTGATATGCGCTAGTAGATGTTTTGGGAATTGCAGAGACCACGGTTACTGTTGCCACGCTATGTGACCCTGGGTCTTTCGTCGCCGGCCATCCTGTTGCCCTATATGAAGGGGGCCGGATTTGGATATGCAGTAAAGTTGAGAAATTTTATATTTGACAATTTCTTGATTTTTGCATTTGTCAAGCGGTGGAAGTCCGAGACCCACACATTCTACCTTTCATAGGGTGAGGCCAGCATTAGGCTTCAAGATGTTGCCTACCACATTGGTTTGCGCGCCCCTGGAGAGTCCATTGGGAATTGTACCAGAGACTTCCAGCGATGGCATTGATACCCCACTTGGGAGTGGGTTGACGATTTACTGGACACCAGGCCGCCACCACAGTTGGAGTGAGGGAAGCAGGTTTTCAGGGTGAGGATGACGTGGCTCAAGGACAGGGTGCACACATTCCTGATGAGGCAGCCCCGGATACACTCCGTCAATATGCCAGTGCTACTTGATGATGTTTATTGGGGGATTTCTGCTCACAGACAAGTCTGGTACACTTGTCCTTATGATCTATCTGATATGATAAGGATTTCTGGTTGTGGAATAACATGTTGTCTCAAATTCAAGAGAAAAAATGAATATTACTCCGTCGTCTCAAACTCAACTAATAAGAAAGCGATGGGAAGAATATTGTTATAACCATCTTGAGCCACAGCAATTAAAAGCACGCCCTCGTACTTTCTACATAAGTGCGTCCCGTCTACAAATCAAAAAGCTTGCAATGCTTAGACGCTTCAATACATGGAGGAAATGCCCAAAAAACCTTATCAAACTAACTCTACTCTCCGTCAACCATGTCCCCGTTGTAATAAAGAACAGCAACGCATTCGTGAATCGTACCTGGGAGGCACTCCAGCAAAGCTTGCAAGAGCACAAGTATCATGTTGTACGACTCTTTCTAGTCGACATAGATCTTCGTAATCGCTTTTTTCTTTGCCATTCACACCTTTCGATACGAGGTATTGAAATGGAAGCTTTGATGAAAAGCACTTTGCGATAATGGGATAGACACTGACGGGTCAGTCTTTATCATAGGTAACACGACCTTGCAAACCAAACCATTATCCAGCTGAGCATGGTCCTGAGACATTGTAGGTGCCAGACAGGTATGTGATCCACCGAACTAACACATCTCCCTACAAATTTTCCGTAGATGTCAACATTATGCAAAACACAAAAATAACGTAACAGGGTCTAATGCATCCAAAGTAAATCTCAACACATACCAATAATTCAAGTTCTGTCGTAGTACCACACGAAGACTCCATGGACAACCATTGGTAAATTGCTTGCAACGACAGTGGTATTTAAGCCTATCTGACTCGAGAACTATATACTTCGCATTCCATCGAATACTATAGCTCTTCACTGCCATTAGAATTACTTCACGGTAGGGGTATAAATTACCGAACCGGACAAAAAGTTGCCGCAAAACCAAACCGAAAATTACAACAACCGAATGAAAAATCGAAAAAATCATTTTTTTCAAATTAAACCGATCGGTTCGGTTTCGGTTGGCTTGGGAGAAATCGAACCGAACCAAACCGAACCGAAGAAAATGTTCCATAGTAGTTCTTTTTATTGGTTTACCCTTAGCTTAACCTAGGAATAAAACCCTAAATCTGAATACCCTCACTCTCTTTTCCTTTCACTTGCGTCGTCACCCACTCATCCTCACTCCCTCAGTTCTCACTCCTCACACAGAGTCTTAGACACCCACTCATTCACAGACCACAGCTCACTGCCTCACTTCCATCTTCCATTCTTCCTCCTCCATGCGGCCATGCCTGAGAAAATGAGAGCCTAAGAGAGCCAGAGAGCCAGAGAGCGTC
>NC_029777.3:110306925-110326683 GCF_000817695.3 Arachis duranensis
AGCATCGTCCAGTTTGCACCCTCGTGCAGTCTTGAGTCCACGCTGTCGTCCAGTCATAAGCCATCGCAACAAATCCTAAGCAGTGGCAACAAACCATGCTTGAAAGTGGTTTGAAGTTTCAAAAGGCGTTCAAGAGATTAGGGGAGAGAGATACAAAATATGCTCTAATGCAAGGTGATATTCTGAGGAATCTTGATTGGGACAATGCAAAACACTTTATGGAATTCTTGAAAAGTTTTCATAATGTTACAAAGAGTATGTCTGGTAGTTTGCTTGTGACTTCTTCTCAATATTTTCATGAGTTTTGTAAGATCTTGCAAGTGTTCAAGGCTTCTTGTGGTTGTCGAGATCCATTACTTGGGAATATGGCTACGAGGATGAAGTTTAAGTATGACAAGTACTGGGGTAACATAAAAGATATCAATATGATTATTTTTGTTGCTGTGGTTCTTGATCCTAGATACAAGTTGAAGTTTGTGAACTTTAGCTTTAAAAAGTTATATGATAAGAATGATGCTGATTTTTTTGGATTCAAAGTGAAAGAGACCTTTTCCAAGATGTTTGAATGCTATGTGAATGCAAATAATGGGGGTAGATCTTTTACTTCAGCAACAATGGATGATGCATCAGATGTGGGAGTACCTGATGGCAACATGGCTAGTGATTTTTTCAAGGAGGTGCATTTTCATGAGACCATCAACAAGAATGAGGTGGATTTGTATTTGATGGATGGTTTAGAGAAGTCTCGTGATCAAAATACTTTTGACATATTGAAATGGTGGAAGGTAAATTCTAGCAAGTATCCTATCTTATCCCAAATAGCTAGAGATGTCTTAGCAATGCCGGTCTCGACTGTTGCTTTAGAATCGGCTTTTAGCACTGGTGGAAGAGTGCTTAACAACTATAGGAGTTCTTTAACTCTAAAGACATTTGAGGCATTAATTTGCACATAAAATTGGCTTCATGCTTCTCCAATAACAACTAATTTTGAGGAGCTTATTGAGGAGTTTGAGAAACTTGAATTAGGTATGCAAAAAAGAAATTTGAAGTTCCTTTCATAATTTATGTTTATAATTTATAATCTATATTATGTTTATGTTTATAATCTATATTGATTTCTTTGTTTTGTTTTTGTAGAAATTGCACCAACCGGAGAAGATGATGATGAGTCTGGTGTGGATTCAGATTAGGCATGGTAGCTGTTTGGTTTTTATTTGGTTTAAAGTGGCTGTTTTGGTTTTTAGTATGTTTTAAAGTGCGTTATTTTTGTTGTTTGCTAGACATTTTTAATTGTCTTTGTTTCATGTTTAATTAAGTTGAATTTGTATTGACTTTTCTCTTGTCATTCTAGTTTATTGACAGTTTTAAACTTTATTTTATGGTAATTTAAATTATGATTATTAGGTTTAAAAAACCCAAAAAAACCGAACTAAATCGCTATTAGTTCGGTTCGGTTCGATTGTCCAAAAAGCAATAAACCGAACGGTTGGTTTCATTGTAGAACCGACCAAGTCGGTTCGGTTGGTTTTCAGTCCAAAACCGAACCAAACCGTACCGATTACACCCTTACTTCACGGTTCCTGAACCTATACCCAATTCGGAATTCCACCCCACCATCCGTGTTGTAATCCTTCCCGTCACCAGAATTCAAAAGATCGTCCGACTGCATTGCGTCCAAGTGTAACGTCTGATAATGACTCAGAACATTAGACAGTCGAGGAATGACCGAAGGGGGAGGCAGGAAAAACCTACTAACACTACCGACCGGAGTCTCTGGCACATACTCATCTTAATCCACTGTATCACTTGACGACCCGGACCCAGCAACATAAGTTAAATTGTCCTCGTTGTCGTCCTCGTCAGCACTATCATGAGACTGGGCGTAGTGGATCGGTGTAGCCTCGAGCGGAAAAACTTCAGAAGTCGAAGAAGACGGCCCACCACAAACAACCACATCACGGACCGCAACATACAACTCCATCACATGTTGCAGCATTAGTCGTGCATGTACGTCAAACATTACTCTCACGTGCTGATCCCCATCAATCCAAAATAACCGATTGGTAAATTCACCATTCGGAAGCGCGTGCAAAAATCTATATGCAACCCGCTCAACCTCCTTTGTACCTACTCCTTCCATATTGCTCAGCATGACTATCTTTAGCACATCCAGATTATCAACCCGGTTAGTGCACAATATGATAGTCTTATTAGATTTGAAAATCACTTCTTTATCACCGTGTCTGCCTATCCCATTAGGATATACCACAATAAAGAAGAATTGATTTCTCTATTTGAACAAAACAGAAAGAAGAGAAAGAAAAAAATTGGTTTGTCAATTGTGTGAGGGGAGGTTTTGGAATGACCTCTATAAATAGACTTATTCTCCAACATATCTTGGGTGCAGAGACATCTAAACCATAATATACATATTTTGAGTGCTGAGACCCTAATTAAATCCTTGACTATATCTCGAATGCTGAAGAGTTAATTACCGAGTTGTTCTTATCTCAGGTACTGAGATCCCATTCACAAAACGTGCTTATCTCAGATGTTCAGTATTCATAATATAACTCAGCATCACCCTATTACAGCACAGTATCACAGCACAGTATTATAGCATCCGAGATATAGTTACTATATTTATTTAATTTAAATAAAAAATCATATGATACAATAAGTTATAAAATAAAAACAATTGTTATATATAAATTCAAATGATAGAAAATAGTTGGTACTAAGTATAAAATTTTTTGTGTTCAATATTGTTAGGGTATGTATTATTCAATATAATATGAAGAAGCCAAGCTATGTTTAATTGTATATTATAACATTTAGTATGTCGATATAGAAAAAAAAATCAGTGTTACTTAGATTATCTTTTATTAGTAATAGATGTGAGTTAAACTCTAATTAGTTAGACACTTTAGTATATGTTAATTAGAATAAAAATTAATTTAATTTTTTAATTATTTAATATATGATTATAATTAATTATAATAAAAATATATAATAAATATATAAAAAATACATAATTAACCACTTAAAAAATGTTTTTAGTTTATAAATAATTATACCTTATGTATTTTTTATATACTCTCATTATAATTAATTTAACGTATTAAATTAAATATGTAGTGCCTCAAATATGATTGTTCTACTTGGAAATGGTGTCATCACATAAGCAAATAAAGTCTGATTTATGTCTTCATGAATACATAATGAAATGGAGATTGAGGAAGAGTCATTTACTCATTCTAATCATTATATTAACATTGTTCTTTAGCCAGAATCAAGCTCTAAACCGATAGTAATTTTGTTAGAAAATTATTTAATTTTTTAAAAGTCTTTAGCGATTATACAAGTTTTATATTTGTTGACATTATTCTTAAAATTTATTTTGGTTTTAAATATTCATTTATAACCGATTGATTTCACACTTTTAGATAATTTTATGAGATTCCAAATATCATTATTTTTTATAAATTTTATCTTTTTTTTGTTTGTATCGATCTACTTTTTAGAGTTAGAACTTTGTATGATTGAAAAAAAATTAATTAGATCATTTTCTGTCAAACCAATGTCATTTTTATGTTCTTAGAAATAGACTACATATTTATTCGAAATTGCATCAATTTACTTTTTCTTTTTTTGTTGGATTTTTTTAATGACACTTCTTGAGGTTGTTGGGCTTGCTGTATGGGTTGAAATTGAGAAGGTTTCTCATTATTCTCCTGTATTTTGAACAACAACAATATTCTTATTGTTCTTTTGTACTGTAACGGAGCTATATCAGAATTCTCATTGTACTCTTATACTATGGGCTTGGTTGGACGTCATCTTTAGAAAAGATCTTTTACAAAAAATAAAAATAATTTTATGTTTTGATTTCTCATGTAATTTTTTTTTATTTATTAATTATGTTTGAATAAAATAAGAAAAAGATACTTTTTGTTCATTTATTATGTGAAAAATAAGACAAAAATATTTTTTGTTCATTTACTATGTATAAAATTATTTTTATTAATTGACAATAAACAATTAATTCACATTATAAAACTTTTTTACCTTAATAATGTATTAAATTTAAATTCAACAAATAATTAGGATTTTTTATTATTTTTATTTTGTTAAAAAATATATTTTAATTTAAAAAAAAATAAAAGAGACCAAATTGAATGTTATTAAAAAATTTAAAAAAAATAAATACTATTATAGTTATTTTCATATAAAATTAATAACTAAAAATTATTAAATTTATACGAAAATAACTCTACAAGATATACGAGCTAAAAATGAAAATGTTATTTATATATTAAAATCAGCTATTAAAATAAGTTCTTAATATATATTTATGTATAAATACATGTGTGATTTAATTTATTTTTAATGTGTATTTATATTCTAATATATATTTTATACTAGTGGTTGATTTTAATGACTAGAGTACACATAACATAGCTGATAAAAAACAATATGAAATTTGTATTCTAGTGCAGCGAAATTCAAAAGTTAATACTCAATTCGATCCCAAAATTTGTACACGAGTCTCAATTTAGTTTCTGAAATTTTAATGATTTTTTTTAGTCCCTAAACTTTATAAAAGCAACCCACATTAGTCCTGGGACAATTTTTGGCACAAAATATTAATGAAGTGTCGACGTAAACAACTAAATAATATGTTAAAACTTGTAATACCGCCGTTTTGATTTTGACGTTCAAATATCCAAAACGACGTCAAATTACTTGTTTTAGAAAAAAATTTTCAATAAATATTACTTGTAATATTTTTTTGAGCTATCTAAATGCGAAAATAAAAATGACGTCGTTTTACAAAATTTAATATAATATTTAATTGTCTACATTAATATTATGTTAATATTTATGCATCGAAAATTATTTTAAAAATTAACATGAGTTATATTAATAAAATTTAAAAATTAAATAAAATAAATTAAAATTTTAAAGACTAAATTAAATATTTTTTTTTGGTGACTAAGACTAAATTAAAATCGGTATATAAATTGAGGGACCAATATCTCGAAATTCAGAGAAAGTAACAGATAAACCTAAACTAGAAGAATACAAATATATAAGAAAAAAAGGGTGGAAACAATAGAAGCGATAGCAGGAGAGAAGAGCAAAGAAAGAAAGAAAGAGATCTGGATGAGAAAGAGAGAGTGGAGGCAGAACACAAGACAAGAAAACGAAATGAAACTAATTCCAAAGCTATCGTGTCCTTCTATCCCTTCTCTTCTCTTCTTCTGCTAACACCGCTTCCAATACTAACAAACAAACACGCCCTCGGAATTCGATATTCCAACTATTCATTCCTCAATCCTTCGTTATTCCCCTTCCCTGTTTCATTGCTTCTTCTTCTTTTAAACAATAACATTGCAACACACTAACACTATATAACTTCACACTCTCTCTCACACACAAGCTTCACAACAACCAGTTCCCTCGCCAGGTCAGTTACTTTTTCTTTCTTTCCACTCAGCTTTTAACTCCTTCGATTTTAATATTTCAATTCGACATGCGCTTTTCTCTGATTTATCACTTATGTGTCTCTGCCTTTTTAGGTTTTTCTTTTTTTTTTTAATTAATTCAGGATTAGGATTTTTAATTCCTGATTACTGTGCGCGCGCGAGTTTATGATTATGATTATGATCATGATTAGGATTAGGATTAGGATGCTTGTTATCGTAAAAACAAAGATTTTGAGATTCTAAACTCGTACGTGTACTTGGCATACTGGATTGGAATCAAGGACTTACGTACGTATCAAATACTAATAGAAACAGTGATTTTGGATTTGGAGCGTTTATTTGACGCCAACTGTTCAATCACTCTGATTCCTATAACACAAGAAATTCCATGGTTTTACTTCTTTGTTAAGTGTGCTTGCCAATAATTGAATTACACGTTGTCTTTGCTTGTAAATTTTATTGTATCAAACGATTGAATGAGAGTAAATTGGGGAATCTGAGGCCTGTTTGGTGTCTATTTTCATTTTAGTGTTTTTCCACTCTTTTTTCTTGGGATTTTCTCGCAAAATCTAAAAGTGGAAAATGTTAGAAAGTGGAAATGGAAACTAAAACAAGTTTCAGTACATACTTTGTTGTTCCTCTGGTAACCGAGGATTACATATGTTTGTACCTCAACTAAATCTATATCCGTTATAAGTAACTCTGCTACAAATTTAGCTGAAACATCACTGTAAAAACGGAAGAAGCAATTCAGAACCTTGCCACTTAATCTTAAGACATTGAGAGCCTTCAAATTAAGATCATTGATATTGTTGATTAAGTTTTCTTTTAACTTTGGACCATTTCATTATGCGATTGCCCAATTTACATAACAGAGCATTTTAATCCGGGCAGAACTTTGTCACATAAATTGATTGCTACCCTATTTTGCTTGTTGTAAATAATGTGAAAATTTATGCTATTGTTGTTGTACCTGCTACTATTTTTGTCCAGAATTTTGGGAATCGTGCAATAATATTAAACCACAATTATTGCAGAGGGAAGTTATCAACAGTTCCTTGAAGAAGATGGATGTTTGCAGCCCTCTTAAATCCGATACTAAACTAAAGCACCAACCCCTGACCTCTCTTAGGTTGTTAAGGGGTCTGTTATGTTTAATGGTGTTTCTTTCCACAGCTTTTATGTTCTTAATCTATTTTGCACCAGTGGCAGTTGTAGCGTTGAGGCTTTTCAGCACACATTGTAGTAGGAAGACAGTGTCATTCATCTTTTCGCTTTGGTTAGCTCTGTGGCCCTTTCTATTTGAAAAGATAAACAAAACTAAAGTTGTCTTTTCTGGTGATAGTGTTCCGTCAAAGGAACGTGTTTTACTTATTGCTAATCACAGAACTGAGGTTGATTGGATGTACTTGTGGAATCTTGCACTTCGTAAGGGAAGACTTGGATGCATAAAATACATCCTTAAAAGCAGCTTGATGAAATTGCCTATATTTGGTTGGGGATTTCACATTCTGGAGTTCATTGCAGTGGAGAGGAAGTGGGAGATAGATGAGAAAATACTGCACCATAAGCTTTCGGCACTAAAGGATCGTCAAGATCCTTTATGGCTAGCACTTTTTCCAGAAGGAACCGATTATACGTATTACCACCTATCCCTCTCACCTTAGATCTCATCTTTTTGACTTACCAAGTCTTGCATCATCATTTGATAATGAACTGAACTCATATCAGTTCAAAAAAGTATTTAAATTTTGAATGCATGCATTTAAGTTTGTATAACCACTATCATGCTAAAATTTGGGCTTCATGTTAACCATACAACTAAGCAATATATAATTCAATTAAGGAGCACCATTAATATGTTTTTTGCTTTTATGCAGTGAACAGAAGAGTCAAAATAGTCAAAAATATGCTTCTGAAGTTGGGCTACCTGTGCTGAAAAATGTGTTGCTGCCAAAAACAAAAGGGTTTCATGCTTGCTTGGAAGCTCTACGAGGCTCATTGGATGCAGGTTTCTATTATAATTCCTTGCTCCAATTTTCCTATGATACTCATTCAGTCACTCCTTCATAATGTCTCACTGGTGCCTATTTTAGAAATTATGCAGTGCTAGCAATTTATATCTGACAACCCTTTTGAAACTTTTAGTAGTTGTAGAATTATTATGATGTAGTTTACATACTTTATGTATGTGTGTTCATGACGTTTATGTTCCATCGGTCTCCCGTAGAAATATATTCCAGTTCATAGACCTAATTTCACCGTTAGTTCGTGCTTGATTATTTTCACATTACAGTTGCACAATATTTCAAGTGACTCGTGATGTTATTTTCTTCTCAAAATCTATTAATCTTTTTAAGTATGTTCATATGCTGAACTTCATGGCCGTATTGCCTGCAGTGTATGATGTGACTATCGCGTATAAAAATCAATGTCCAACTTTTCTGGACAATGTCTTCGGTGTGGATCCGTCTGAAGTCCACCTACATGTTTTGCGGATTCCGGTGGACGGGATTCCAGCTTGTGAAACTGAAGCTGCTTCATGGCTAATGAACGCATTCCAGAAGAAGGATCAATTGCTCTCTGATTTCAAGGTTCAAGGTCATTTCCCTAACCAAATAAATGAAAAGCAACTTTCAACATCCAAGTGCATCGTTACTTATACTTTGGTGGTTGCTTTCACCGCGCTGTTCACATATTTCACCTTTTTCTCTCACATTTTGTTCAAGTTATACGTAGGTCTATCATGTGCGTATCTTGCTATTTCAACGCGCTATGATTTTCAATTGATGCCTTTTACATTCTATGTTAATGCACTCTTTAATAGCAAGAAACAAAAGAGTGGATAATGTTGTTAATTGTAAGTGGCCAATGTACAATTTTGGAATTGATATTTGAATTGTAAATCATTTGTTGCTGTTTGTTGGGAATTCAGGAAATTAGGGTCACAATTGTACAATTGTTGCAATTCAGGTATCTGGTATAGCATCTTTATTCAAAATTATATTTTATTTAAACCTAGTGGCATAACATCTGTTTCAACTTTAATTTGGAAATTCTACATAATCATTCAATTATACATTGATGGATCAATAAAGTAATTATTTTACAAACTAATTTGGGTTTGTCGAGCGGTCAGCTCTCTCGTTTGCTTAAGCAGGTGTTAGGGAATCGAATCCCATCTTATGCATGCAACAACTTATTGGCCAGCGACAAACTCTTAATGAAGTTTAGATCTATGACGAATTAGTCCTTGGCTTGTTGGGGTTGGAAATATCATGGGCAACCAAAAAAAGTAATTATTCTACACTAATTGCTTAAAAAATCATCCAAATGAATTTAATTACATAATTTTATAATGTTAATACATTCTATTAGTATTTTCTAAATCATTTTTAGAGAGCAGATCGATAGATCTAGGAAGGAACTTAAAAAACTGAAGTTTTGATGTGCTTCATTCATTACATATTACTTTTTCCTTATTTAATTCAATATTAAATGGTGGGAATGTCCATGTTAATTTTAAAAGTATAATTTTGCCCCCAAGATATGAGTTGTACTATGAACATGTCAGTTGTCAAATGGAACATAATTAATCATTTAAGTACTATAAAATAATTATCAATATTTGAATTGACTGATCTTTTGTCAGCAAACCAATCTCTCGATGATCACAATGGTACTTTAGTACTTTGTTGTGACCCATTCCGTGTTCGGCCTTTCTTTCAAAGATCAATTAGGTGATTAACTATAAATGGAAAATGTTTAGTTGAGAAGTTAGAACAATGATTATATCTTCTTTCCATGGTCATGATTTGTTTCTCGTTTCTTTCTTTCTTCCAAACTTATTAAAGATAGAGTTTCAACATACGTGACCCATCAATTCCTTTTTGTGTCCTACGTTGTTTGTCCCTTGCCAAGTCACAAAAAGGGGAGTCACAACTCACGTAGTCACGTGTTATTATTCAAACCACAAGTTCGTGAGTAAAAAGTGTAGAAATAGAAAGACATTTGGATATACTTGCTGTTTTCATCATAGTTTGGAAACTGAAAACTAATAACACCCTAAATACCAACGAAATTAAAGTAACATACCAACATGTGCGACCATTGAGCTAATCTATTATCAACATATCCACAGAGATATAATATACTCATACGCATAAAATACTATATAATATAGAGATATAATAATGGATTAAGGCCGGTAGAGTTGGCACATCCCATCACAACATGTCCCACAATCTTAGCTTACATCCTCGTTCACAAAAAGATAGGGACAAATTGTTATATCATAATTACTTCAAAAGTGTTACGGTCCACCAATATAATGTACAATTATAAATTGAAGTCCCTTTGGCCCTCAATTTTTCATTCTCATTATTATCACTTCAACACTCTTCTTTGCTTCACTTTCCTTCCCCTTCCTATTTCTCTGCACTACTTTTCTGTCAAAGCCATGGCCCTAACCTCATTAAGCTCAAAGTCTTGTGCAACCTTCTGGCTTTTCCTCCTCTTAGGTAAACAACAATTCCCTCTTCTTTTATTTCCTTTACATATGTAAACATTTTCTTTAATTAAGCTAAGTAAACAATACAGATCATGATTAATAAATTAATTTCTATGTCATGTATTGTAATCATGACATATTGTATATATAAATAAACTATTTAAGCCTAAAGTGTTTTCAGTTTCTTACATATGCAATATTATCTTTGAATGGTAATTACATGGGTGAATAAGTAAAACTTATGGTTCAAAGGACTTGATTGTAATTATTTTTATGGATGAATATATTTGCAGGTAATGTAGCATCAGCTACATTGTTTACCCTACAAAACAATTGCAAATACACTGTTTGGCCTGGAACACTTTCCGGCAATGACCCGACCATTCTTGACACCGGTCTTTCTCTAACATCCGGTTCTTTGGTCCAGATGACCGCCCCAGCTGGCTGGTCAGGACGATTCTGGGGTAGAACCGGATGTAACTTCGATATGGCTGGTAATGGCAAATGTGCCACCGGAGACTGTCCCGGTGGCCTCAAGTGCACTGGTGGAGGCGTTCCACCAGTGACACTAGTGGAATTCACCACCGGAAGTGCGACCAACGGCAACAAAGATTTTTATGACGTAAGCTTGGTGGATGGTTACAATGTGGCCATTGGAGTACGGGCAACCGGAGGAACCGGTAATTGTCAATACGCAGGTTGCGAAAATGACCTGAATGGTTACTGCCCAAAGGAGTTGCAAGTAAAAGATGATACGGGTTCGGTAGTAGCATGTAAGAGCGCGTGTGTGGCGTTTAACACCCCGAAGTATTGTTGCACCGGGGAGCACTCAACGCCACAAACGTGCTCACCTACGAATTACTCAAAGATGTTTAAGAATGCATGTCCAAGAGCTTATAGTTACGCTTATGATGATGCTTCAAGCACTTTTACATGCTCAGGTGCAAATTACACCATCACTTTTTGCCCCGCAGGATCATCTTAGTTCCTCATATGTCAATATAGTTAATGTTATTTGATTATGACAAAACCTGAAATAATGATCAAAATCAATATGTATCAAGAATTTATTGATTTGTTTTTTTTTTTAAACCAATTCTAGTATATTGTACCAAAATATGTTAGAAACATGTTATATATATAAAAATTAATTTTGGTACATAAGTTATGAAAGATTCCTAATTCTATCTAAAGTAACATTCTTTTCGGTATTATGCTCTTCATTGATTAAACTTGAATCATAACAGACTTAATTAATTTCGCTTAATACAACATTAACAGATAATGTTTTCCTCAGAAAGACCTT
Source organism: Arachis duranensis (assembly GCF_000817695.3). NCBI lineage: Eukaryota > Viridiplantae > Streptophyta > Magnoliopsida > Fabales > Fabaceae > Arachis > Arachis duranensis. The sequence continues at coordinate 110,318,231 of NC_029777.3, forward strand.
ATATAGGGGCATATCCAAATAGTTTTTCCTTTTAAGTTTAAAAATAATAATAATAATAATGATAACAAATCAATTAAGTTATCTTGTGTGTTTATAGGTGCACGTGTGACTGAATAATAAATTTGATATATATAAAGTAAATATAATTAAATACTAATTGTAGAACATTAGTATTTCATTCCGAATAGGATATATATATGATAGATTTTTAACCAAAAGTATTTAAAATGCATTGATATCATTAAGTCTTCTAGAGATACCAGAAAAAGTCCACGTAGAAAAAAGAAACTTTTTGATAGGATATTAGATAAAAGTTAACATCATTGTGATTGAGTGACGTGTAACAATTATAAGACATTCATTCATTAATTCATATACCAGCATTGGTGGAGCTTGAATTTTTTTTCAAATGTATATAAATTATAATTTTAAAAGTTAATTAAGAAAATTTTTTATGCATATATGTTTATTTCATTCAAATTAAATTAGTTTTTAACTTCTAACACAAATTGAAAACAAATGATAATAAGAGAACATGAAGCCTATAATTACCAATTAGTCAAGTTAATTGGCTTGATTCCTATCTAAGCATATGAAATTATGTATTCATTCTAAAGCTGAAGTCATTTCACATATTCTTTCACGTTTGAGTCAATATTTTTAGCCATAAAATCAACTGAATAATTGGTCATTCTTTGAATTATGGTGATACATCTTTCAATTTTAATTCAAAATTTCTTGAATCTTTTTCACATAAATTTTTTTCTAGAATAATATTATCAAACTTCTTTTTTTAAGACCATAAGAAAAGCGTCTAAACAATTCGTCTCATAAAAAATATCGCGAAACTACATTTCTAATATCGTAATCCTAAATATAACTAAAACATGTATTTTTTTAAAAAAAAAAACTCCGATTTGATATTGGCATTTATATTATTTGTCATGTAAAATCGAATAGAATATGTATAATTGATCATATATATGGACAGCAGAATTGGCAAAGTTTCATCACAAGATCACCCACAACCTTACATGGATCACAGAAAGATAGGGCCAAATTATTATATCATATAGTTTCTCCAAAATGGTTACGGTTTGAACTAATTATAAATTGAACTCTCTTTAGCCCTCAATTTTCATTCTCAATCTCATTATTATTCCTTGCTTCCCTTCTATTTCCCAAACCTTCTTTCTTTCTTTTACAACTTTTTTGTATCGATCAAAGCCATAACTATATCCTCGAGCTCAATGTCTCAGGCATTCTTCTGGCTATTCATCCTCTTGGGTAAATAACAATAATAACTCCCTCTTTTTACATTCTTATATATATGCATTTTGTTGTTGTTGTATATTTACACGCGTATTTAATAATTAATAGTTTAATACTACTGCCAATTTGACTATTTATTCATTAACCTTTTTTTAATTTTTAGATAATTATTTATTCCTTAATCTTTATGTAGTATACATTAATCATATTAATCATATGGCATAGTATATATGTGTATAAGTTAGCTTTCTTGTTTCTTTTTTTCTTTTGTCAGCCTTGTTTTCTTTTTTTTTTCGTGGTATCCACCAACCTGACAAACTAAGAACTAATCCGTCGCGGTACCGAATTCCATTTAAGATTTTGCCTTATTTTCTTTTTTATTCACAGCTTTTTCCTTAACTTTTTCTTTTCTGTTTTTTTTTTTGGACTTGTAACTTTTTCTTTCCTTAAGATATAAAGAAGGTTAACTAACTTTTGGGCCAGCATTCTTGGGTTTCTTATTATATTCAAATTAAACGTGTTTGCCAAAAAAAAAATTAATTTGTGTTTTGGTTGATAATTTGTCATCATTCTTAATTACCAGATGATAAATATTGTTGTATTCACTTTTTTTCTTGCTCACTTAAAAATAATTTTATGTGAAAATAAAAGTTAAGATATTGATATATGTTATATTAAATAATTTAATCATCTAGTAATTTTTATCAATCATCTTTATGAAAACATTTTCATAACACTAGTGACCTTTTTTTGGATTTGGCATGCCATTGCAAGTATATTAAAATTATAATTTCAAAGCACTTGAATATTTTTGTCCCAAAAAAAAAACTCACGAATGAATATATTGGCAGGTAATGTTGCATCAGCCACATTATTCACCCTACGAAACAATTGCAAATACAATGTTTGGCCCGGAAGTCTTTCCGGCAATGGCCCAAATATTCTTGACACCGATCTTTCTTTAAGACCCGGTTCTTCGGCCCAATCAAATGTTCCGGCTGGTTGGTCAGGACGTTTTTGGGCTAGAACCGAGTGTAATTTTGATAGGACCGGTAACGGCAAATGTGCTACAGGAGACTGTCTCGGTGGTCTCAAGTGTATCGGCGGAGGTGCTCCGCCGGTAACACTGGCCGAGTTCACGGTTGGAAGTGCCGGCAACGGCAATATGGATTTTTATGATGTGAGCTTGGTAGACGGTTACAATGTTCCTATAGGGATACATGCAACCGGAGGGACCGGTAACTGTCAATATGCTGGTTGCGTTTCTGACCTAAATGATAACTGTCCAAAGGAGTTACAGGTAAAAGATGTTACCGGTTTGGTAGTTGCATGCAAGAGCGCGTGTGCGGCATTCAACAGTCCGGAGTATTGTTGCACCGGGGAGCACGGAACACCACAGACATGCCCACCTACAAATTACTCAAAAATGTTTAAGATTGCATGTCCAAGAGCTTATAGTTATGCTTATGATGATGCTTCGAGCACTTGTACATGTTCTGGAGCAAATTACACCATCACTTTTTGCCCCACAGAATCCTCATAAGTCCTAAATCTCTTGGATTTTTTTGAGTTATATAGTTGTTAGTATTAAAAGAAAGGGTGTTTGGAGTTGGTTTATTAGTTAACGGTGAAAAACTTGAATGTAGTTAACTTTATATGAAGTTGATAGTGAAAAATCGTTAAAAATAATTTGATAGATTTGTCTAAATTATTATTTAAAGATTTTCACCTATCAACTTCACACGATGAAATTAACTGTATTTAAATTTTTATTTTAATTAATTTAATCATATTTAATTAGAATTTAGGAGCTGCTTTTTCATGTAACGTTTTTTTTTTTATCTTTTTTGTATTTTTTGTTCTACGAGAATTTTTAGAGGAGTAATTTTATATTTTCTTTTAGGATCAAGTAAAAAATGCAAAAGAAAATTGCCCTATGAAAATAACTTAAATTAACTCAAATTATTATTTTTTTTTCCTTGTGATCCTTATTTTTGGCCAAATCTTAACGAGATTTTTTTTTTGTTGCAAAAGTAAATTTATTAGTTTGATAAATAAATTAAGCTTTAAACAATGAAGATGAACATACACTACTAATTCTTAGTAGTAGCACCAACATTCAAGTCGAAACGTTGAGTTCATTTTAATATAATATTATAAACATAACCAGATGAAAATAACAAATATTTGAACCAAGGTCCATCACATCGAAAATAACAATAAATGATAGGATTTTTCAGCAATAAATTATGAATAATTCCTTTAAACTTGATCTCGCCAGAGTTACAAGATTTTAACTTTGATTTTTTTGTTTAGTAAGCAATCAGTTATCATTACAAACTGCACCAACCATCTTTGACTATAGAATTTTGATTTTATTTTCACCGTTTATGAACAAGGACATCAATTTATATGAATCTGTATCTACAGTAAAATTTATAAGAATGGTAAATTTTTATTGACATCAAGAACACACCAAAGTAAAAAAGCACCATTGAAAACTAATAGTTTTCTCTTGATGGAGTCTAGCAAATATCATATAAATTTGAACATCTTTAAAGTCTGAATTTCTTAGTGCATGTTTAAATCAATACAGCAGTACCACTTAGAAAGAGAGGAACAATCTTAAACACTAATTGGTCCAAGCGGACGAATGGGAAGTTCCACTTCGAATGTGAACCGGCGTGAGTTGCAGGAGCTCTCCAGCTCGAAGATGAAATTATGTGAATTTTATTGTTTATAGATAAGTTGAAATAGTAAATAACACTAACATATTTTATTTAAAAGAAAAATTTATTCAATTTAATGTATACATATTGATAATTATGTTAATTTACTTAATTCAAATTTTTTAATTATAAAATTCTTTTGATAAAATTAAAAGCTTAAAGTAAAATATAAAAGATCTAGTTTTAATAAATGTGATAAATAAATATTAAAATTAAATTTTAATTTAAACTAATTAAATACATTTATAATTTTTGTTATGAAAAAATAAATATAAAAAATATTTTTTTAAATATTAGAAAAAACAATTTACAAAATAATGAATATGGACTAATTTATTATAATTTAAATATGAAAATCAAATCAAAATTAAATATTTTTATGTAACTCAAAGTTTTAGTAGCTAAACTTTTAATAATTTTGGAAAGTTAAAATAAGTCAACTTGCAAATATAGATGACAAAAAAATTTGTAAAAATAAAATATTATAAAATCACAAAACATAACCTACTTTAATAATTGTATATATAATTTACGATAGTTGTATTAATTAATTAATAGAGAGGCCCAACAATATATTTAATGTAAAAAAAAATAGTCACAAAAAAAATGTAAAAAAAATGTTGGGCTAGTTCCAGGCCCAAGACACATACAGACTACAGTGGCCTGAGCCTCTCACTGTGAGTGTTGATTGTTGACTGTTGGGGAAGCTTCGCATCTCGAATCGCTGCCCCACCGCCAGTTTCTTCCTCAACTGAAACGGCTGCATCAAAACTCAGCTCATAGGAGTGCGGCGTCGGATTTGTCCAGGCGGCGGTGCTGTCTCTTACATTCGAGATCACCGAGGAACGTTCATCAGCGGCGTTGAACTCCGCAGCTCGCGCATGCGGCCGCTGCATCGCCAATAATGCCCCTTTGGTTGTCTTCGTTACCGGCGGATATATCGGTATCCGCTATCCTGTCCAGCGTGGCCACCGCCACGGTCACTGCCGCATCCTTCTTCTTAATCTACAAGTCTCACCTCTTCCCCAACAAGGAGAACCTCATAACACTCCACCAAGAACAACCGAAACGCAATCCACGTGGCAAGATCCTGTTCGTTTCGCGAATCGGATTTCCAACTTCAGAAGGCCTAGCGAAGCGCCTCTGCAATTTGTTAGAGTCGAAAGGCCTCGTTTTGGAGGTCGTAGATGCTCGGACTTACGATCCCGAAGATCTACCCAAGGAGAACCTCATCCTCCTCGTTGATTCAACTCCGCATTTTTGGAATCAACCTCCCCGACGGTGCGCCTACGAAAAGGACGACGACAAAGGAGCAAAGGTCTTCGCCAGTTGGCTCGTTCATAACGCGGAGAGCTTTGGGATCGGAGCGGTTGTTGTGAAGGCTTGCGATTTCACTGCATTTGTCGTGGGCAAAAGGGATGGTAAGAATTTGATGGCTAAGGCCGCCAATCATTTTAGGGATTTGGATCACGTTGAATACTATTACCATTTTAAAGAGTGGTGGGAAAGCGTTGTTGCGACGGTTTCAGGAGATACGGTTGATAATGGCATGTGCGGGGAATCTGAACCTGAGGTCAGTTTATAACTATGACGTTTTAATTTCTTATCTAATTTTATTCTAAACACTATGATTGTTGTTCTACTTCTAGGATGATGTTGGTTGTTCTGATCCAAAAAGCATATATATGTTGGTGGAAAATGTGGATGTAGTAGATGGAAAAAGAACCTTCAGGCGCAGGATGTTAACTATCACGGAGGCCAACTTTATGAAGAATGGAAGTGTTGATCTTGAAGATGGAGGTCCTGTGACTGCCCAATGGCCTGTTGGAGACGATCTAATAATCGATTCCAACTTACCAACTTTTCAAGGATTTTGTTCCCTTGGTGGTAGCTTGTTCATTGCTGGTGGTATCATGTGTAACAATGGAGCAAAATTTGAATTTGAGCTAAAATTGGAACATTTTTTCCCTGCAAAAATGTGGTGCCTCAAGTATGACGGTTCAACCTGGATTTGGAGTTTATGCGGAAGCATGTTCTACCACCGGATGGATCCCACAGTAGTCCCATACCATGGCAAGTTGTGCATCTTTGGGGGTGACATTGGAGGTGGATGTTGGGTTGAAATCTATGATCCAAAATCAGATTTATGGGAAAAAAGGGAAGTGTCCGATGATACGTACGTAAGCCAGACTCCTAAATCTTACTTTTTGTGGGAGGACAGAACGGAGCCTCGTAAAAAGACCTTCGTTATGTTTTATTTTTCTTCTGGTAAGGATCAGTGGCTCAGCTCATATGACTTCGAGGCCAACCTTTGGGAATCCTATTACTGCCAATTACCACCAAGTCGTGATTCTTCTCCTAAGAAACTCATTCGTTTGGCATGTAGTAATTATCTCCTCATTGTTGACTCTGCCCATATGTGGTACATTTATGACTTTTCCGAGAGGAATCTCGTGGCAGATGTGCGCGTCAATGGTTTGGAAGAGCTGACTGGACGGGTGTCATATGTTTTCTGTTGCCACTGCACCAGCGAAGAAAGTCTGATGTATGTCTTCATGGAACTAGATGAAAAGGTTGTTGAAGAACATGGTGGTGATCCTGACCTTGTTCCTTATGCTAGAGTCAAGCTCCAAATGAATGGTAATTTTTTCGCCAAGGTTGAATCCAAGGGTAATCTTAAAGTTGGTCCCTATAGCAAACTCTATATGTAAGCATGAACCTTTCTCTGCTCTCTTTGTTTATAATTATTATACTGTTTCAAACTTGCTCACTCTATCCATTGAGTTTCTTTGTACAGGTTTGCTGTTGGAGACCAAGACACCAAATTAAATGGAGGATTGTAGCTTAGTTTTGTGCATCATACTGGTGGTGACATCATTCATTTTCGGAGAAGCGGTCAAGGACCCATACATTGAAGCCTAATTGCTAAATGTAAGATTTAGACTTTAGAATACAATTTAGATAGGATGCTTGATCTAAGTTTAAGACTGAGTTTTTTGGGTATTTAGCTAGAATTGAGACTATTCAACAATTTTTCTAATTTCACACCCATTTTATCATTATTATTTTTTGTTTTTAGTTCGACTGGGACAATAGTCAAATTTTGAGACTTCTGAAATAATTAGCTAGTATTCAGAACATTCATAGGTGGAACCAGCATCAGCTTGGTGGCAATAATTTTAGAGGTTTGTGTTGGGTAGGGATTTCATCCGAAACTTGTTTGTTGTGTGGGAGTGGAAGAGGGAAGATATAGGTGGGGTTGGATGTTAATAAATAAGCCTTGTCCTTTGGATGCTCTTTGGGTAACTTATGATGAACACTCCTTTTTCTTTGGATTATTGATGATGAACAAATTTCTCTTTATTTGATGGATCCATTTGTTGTTTCACAAATCAGTATTATTTTGATCATTGATATATGTTTGAATTGCACAATCTAAATATTTAAAGTATACAATACATGTTAGCTACAGTTGAAAAACTTAATATTTTTCCCAATAAAGAAAAGGAAGGTAGTAGGTGGGAGGTGGTTTAGAAACTAAAGATGATTGGCATGCTAAGAGTAATTAGAAATTTCTTGCTTTTAAGATCATAAAGGAATTTTCTTCAATGTGAAATTAGATATGTACAAAAGTTGGCTCTGCTAAAATTTGAGTGGGACAGAGCAATATGTCCAGTTATGCAGGGGAGAGAGAAAGTTGATGATCGTTTTTGTTGATGCTTTTAGACAAATTTGAAGAACTCATTCTCACAAAGGAAAGGAAGGATGAATGAAGGAATGGAGATGATTAGTTTGGCTAATGAGTTTGTCATTGACGGATAAATGTAATATTAGAAAAAATTGTAAACAAATTAATGAAAAAGAGATGCATATCTTGTATTGGATCCGGGAATAAATTTTGTTTCTAATGAAGAGAAAAAAAATGAGGTTTTCTTTTTTTTACAGACAGTGTTATTACTTATTAGTGTTAATCCGCTTCTTTACTTTTGGTCGTTACTTTTCGTTTTTCTCTATTTTTATTTAAATTATTTAGTAATATATGAAGTTCTGATTTTGTACCTCTACTATATTCGTGTGTATAGAATTTGGAAGCACGTTTTTCTTTTTCGTATCCCAATTTTGTGAGGATAATTAATTCTTTGTAACTGAATGGTAGATGATAAGTAACAAAATGTTTAGTTCCTATAATATACATCTTTTTGACAAAAGCATACAAATTTTAATAAGCAAGTACAAGATATCCTTAAAACAAATTTTTTTTTCTTTACATACAAATTTCTCTTTAATTTCAATATATAATTTACTAGCATCACGCCATGTCTATCTTCTTTTTGATATGGTAAAATTCACCTACCATTACAAAATAGTTCACGCTTTATTAATTAGACATCTTTTTGATATAGTAAAATCTACCTATTATTGAAAAATAATTATTTAACAAGACAAATACTC
>NC_029777.3:110326721-110350522 GCF_000817695.3 Arachis duranensis
AAATATTTTTGACATCTTCATGACTCCTCAAAATAAAATGCCTATTAACAAAACATACAAAACAAATCATTGTAGTATTTGTAGTTATTAATGAAAGTTTATTATGAATAGTTAAATATATGCCTCTAAATATTCCGTGCATAATAATTTGGAGAAGGGATTCCACAGATGATCAACGTTGTACCTATTAAAGTAAATTAAATTATAGAGCTCTTCTTGTTTCATTTGGTAAAACGTGTTTTTAGTTGGTTTAGCTTCTTCTGTTCACCCATCCATAATATGGTTCCGATGGAGCCACAGCCAATCATGGGGTTCCACGTGGCCATTTATCTTTGCAGCCGTCGCCATATATGTTACTACTACACTTACCCTGCATTTCCTACTACTCTATAGGATTGAATTTTAGAATATTTAATTAATTTGTGAAATTCTCACAATGGTCTAGAAATGTAATGTACCATACCATCCCCATTGTAAATGGTTTTATTTTACCCTAAACAAACCTAAAAGAAGGTTAACTACTAAATTTTATGTTTCATATTTTTAAGTTTATAGTGAATAAATAAACTTATTAATTTTATTTTATGTGCATTACAAAATAAAAATGAAAATAATATTTATATATAAAGTAAAATCACATATTAGGTCATGGCATAGTGCAACATATATAAAAGGGATACCATAACGCCGTGGGGTTAGCATTGTTACCAATGAAACAAGAATTCTTATTCTATAAAAGAAACACAAACTTAAAATTCAAGAAGTGGACCATAACGATCATATACACAAACCTAATAAATTACTAAAATTGCAGTGAAAAAGCCATGCATGCACTACATTGAACTTGGCGGCTACATGATCAAAACTATTCAATTGCATCTTCATTCTCAGTCTCTTCAATAATGCCTCCTTCGTCGCCGTTCTTGTTATCCACCATCATTGCCGCCAGTGCCACCGCCACAACCTTGTACTTCATCTACGACTCCCACCGCATCCTCCTCCAACAAAAGAAACTCGCAAAACTCCGTGAGAGACGACTTAAACTCAAACCCAAACGCAATACATGCGGCAAGATCCTATTCGTCTCCCAGATCGGAACCTCAAAAGCGTTTGCGAAGCGCCTCTGCGAGTTTTTAGCCTCGGAAAAGCACCTCCGTGGTTTCGTGTATCTAGAGTTGGTAGATGCACGGAATTACGAGCCCGAAGAGCTACCCAAAGAGAACATCGTCCTCCTCGTCGCTTCAAATTCGGAACATTGGAAACGAGCTCCGGAGACGGAGTGCTTCTTCTCTAGAAAGCGCTACCTAACTGACGAAGCAGAGGACTTCGGCAGGTGGCTCCAGGATAACGCGGAGAACTTTGGGAGTGGGGTTTTTGTTGTGAACGCTTGCAGTTTCAGTGTGTTTGGTGTAGGCAGTAGTGTTTCTGAAGGTGGCAAGAATTTGATGGCTAAGGCCGCCAATCGCATTAGGGATTTGGGTAGTCAGGCTACGAAATTCGAGGCAGGTTTTGATTTTGACAACTGGTGGCAAGGGGTTGTTGCGGTTTTGAAAGGTGCGGTTCTGGGGGATACCGTTGCTGATGCCAAGTGCCAGCAATCTGAACCCGAGGTAGATTTCAAATGTATATATATTTTTTGGTTTCATATGACTAATCCATTTCTTATGAATACTTACACTACTGAAAAGCTTTCTGTTTGATACATAATTGTTCTAAACTTATGGTGATCTAATTTTGTCCTAATTATTATGATTGTTTTCTTAGTTACAGGATGATGCTGGTTGTTGTGATCCAAAACGCATATATATGTTGGTGGAAAATCTGTATGATGGATTTAGAAGTACAACCTACAGCCGCAGGATGTTAACTATCAGTGAGGCCAACTTCACGAAGAATGGAACTGTTGATCTTGAAGACGGAGGTCCTGTAACTGTCAAATGGCCTCTTCCACATGGTGGAACAAGCGATTCTAGTTTACCATTATCTAAAGAATTTTGTTGTTCCGTTGGTCTCAGCTTGTTCTTTCTTCGTGACCTAATTGAGGATATTGGAAGAGAACTGGATTTTGATGACGGTGAAAACATGTGGTGCCTCAAGTATGATGGTCATACTTGGATTTGGAGTTTATGCAGAACCATCATGTTCCCCCTCCAATTGGGCCCCATAATAATTCCATACGATGGCAAATTGTGCTTCATTGGCGATAATTTATGGGTTGATATCTACAACCTAAAATCAGAATTTTGGGAAAAGAGGGAAGTGCCCGCTAGCGTGCACTTGAATCCTCACTCTTACTTTTTGTGGGAAACCCTCATTGTGTTGTATTCTTTTGATGATGATAACAATCAATGGCTCATGTCATATGATTTGAATGCCAACATTTGGAGCCCCATTGAGTGCAATTTTCCGCCGTTTTGTGATTACAAAGCTGGTAGGAAACTCCTTCGTCTGGGTTGCAGTGATTTTCTTCTTATTATTGATATTGTATCTATTTGGTGCATCTACGACTTGCCTAAGAAGAAACTCGCGGCAGTTGTGCATGTGAATGATTTGGATGAGACGTGGATGGTGTCTAAAGTTTTTTGTTGTCACCACACAAGCAAAGAAAGTCTGATCTATGTCTTAATTAGTACAGATGCAATGGATATTAGAGTGGATGTTGAGGGTCTAAATCAGTATATTACCTTTGTTCCTTATGCCAAAGTCAAGCTCCAAACCGAGGGTAATTTTTCTGCTAAGGTTAAATCTAAGGGTAATCTTAATGTTGGTCCCCATTTCAAGTACTATGCGTAAGCATGCACCTTTCTCTTCTCACTGTTCTTTCTATTATTATAATTTCTCAATTAATTCATGACCCTATCTATTGTGGACAGGTTTGCTGCTGTAGACCAAGACATTAAAGGGAAGACTACCGTAGCATAAATGTTGCTGTTAGGAATATGTTTTCTTGAACAGAGTAGATTAGGTTGTATTATTCTTATCACATAGTTTTAAGACTAGTTACTTTTTTGTCTCTCTTATGATGAGAATTGAGGTTATTCAACAACTTTTCCAATTTCACATTCGTTTTTTTAATTATGTTTTATTTTATTTTACTTTTTATTATCAATTAGATTGGGACAACCTTGATCTCTATAGTCAAATGTAATGACTTTTGGAGTTAGCTAGTACTCAAAATATTCATAGCATTCGCAGGTGGAATCAGCATGGCCTGGTGGCAATTTTATTGGTTTATGTAGGGAGGGATATTAATCCCAGAGCTTTATGATCTTTTGAAAACTCCTGATTTCTTTGGATTCTTGAGGAACAAATTTTGGTTTGAACCAGTCGTTGCTTCACAAATCAGTATTGCAGATGTTTATTAGAATGCTTCAATTTAAGGGCATTTTACGTTTCTTAATGGACAATTTGACACTTTAAAATTGTTAATTAAGATAAAAATAAAAAACCTTCTGTTAATTTTTTTATTTGAATAATTTTGAAAGAAAAGTTAACATTAGTTTCTTTTTTGTATTATTTGATCATTGTTAAGTTTCAAATTGCACACCCTAAAAATTTAAATTATAAACTACATGTTAGCCAAAATTGAGAAAGGTTAATATTGAAGAAAACTTATTTGAAGTGACAGCTTTCTTATTCTTATAGTAGTGTTTCTCCTAAATGTATATCTTACATATAATCAAAATACAGTTTTTTAAAAAGAACAAAAACTGTTTGAGCTATGTATTGCATTATTAATTAATTTATTATAACCTTAAAATTGATGGTAAAAAAAATACATGGGAGCTCTATACAACTAAGCTAGATCCTAGATTTCTTTTTTGATAAGAGAAATGGGCTAAAAGCGCAAAACAAACAACAAACTAGAAAGCAAAATTCCTAATATCAGCATCGAGAAGGAGGGAGAGGAAACGGGGAAGATCCTCAAATTGATGATGATGATGATGAGCTGTCGTGGGTTATGCTACGGACCTACGGTGCTGAAGAAAAAATTTGTCAGCAGATGCTGAAAGTAGGTGGCGCATTTTAGGAGTTGACGTGTGTACAGGTTGCCTTGATGATCCCCGACAACTGCTGCAGTGTGTCCAGTGAGTGATAGAGGTAGAAAATAATATAGATGCAATAATGTTTTTGTTAATGATGATTAATTTGTTGTTGGGTTTTTTTGAGAAGTCCAAAAATTATGTGGTATGTCATTTTTTGTAGTCTAATAAATGTTGGATGTTGACATTAATAAAGAGAAAGCCCGAGAAACCAAGCTGGGTTGGTCTAGTGGTTAGCTCACTAGTCCGCGGCGAATTAGTCCTTGACCTGCCGGGTTGGGGGATACCGTGGGAAATCAATTATAAATTACAAAATTATATATATTATATTTTGCACCTAATTACAAAATGATAAACATAATTAACGTGTTATAAATTAAAAATTCTGTTGGGAATAAGGAGTATGACCACAATCCAATCAATCATATATCATATAATTTGTTATTGTTATTATATTAAAATGTTAATATAATAACGTCCTTGATTAAATTTAGAGATTTATCATTATGATAGTGATCATAATATTGAGAGATAAATCTTTTATAATTTAATCTAAATTGTTCTTGGTCATAGGATTATTAAAAAGGACAATAATCTGGAAAGATCAATATATATATAATGGTCTTCATTTGATGAAGATTACTAGATCTCATTTATTAAATTATATATATATGGTGCATATAGAGATATGACCATTGAACTGACCCACTTTGAGAATTCCTAATGGTTATAATTACAGTATATTTGTCAATAGGATATTCTCAAGATGAACATGGTAATAGAGTTTCCTTTGACTTGCAACTGTCATAATAATTAACAATGTATTTATTATACTTTGATTCCGGACACCTAATACTTTAGGGTGCTAGTTGAATGGATATTGGTTATGATTTAAATACTTGTAGGATCAATGATTAGTCAATAAGGAATCCGTCAACTCTTGGTAAAGAGTTTGAGCTCTATGATTATAATGACTGGAATGAATAAAACCTTGGCCAAGGGGATTGAATGAATGAAGAAATGAGTTTCTTAGGTCATTCACAGTTCATTATAATAATGGTAACAAGTTAGAGTTTGACAATTAAACCATACTCTAAGGGTTAACCAAGAGCTAGAAAGATGAAAGGAATTATACTTTGTTCTTCTAAGGTTCTTAGTAAAAATATATTACTTCATACTATCGGGTCGTTGAGGAGTGTTGCTAGACGCCAACCTTGATTAGTAAATTTAGTATGACTAATTTACTACCCGCTTAGTATTGAACCTATGGGGTCACACACTAACGAGTGTTCTAATCTTTGCTGTAGAATTATTTAATTATTAATTTGATTTGATCAAATAAATAATTATATTAATTCAAATAGAATATTATTATATTTTTTGCTAGCACCAAAAATATAATAATAGTATGATAATTGAGAATATTATATGAGATTTGAGAATAATTAGTTATTCTATTTCTAAACTTGAATTCTAAATTTGGATGAGATCCTAACTGATTCTGTTTCAAATTGAGTTATGATATGATTCATAAATTTGAAAGATTCAAGTTTAAAATAATAAGATATGATTTGAATTTGAATTGAGATTCAAATTTAAAATCATTAACAAATCTCATACTATATATATGTATGCCAAGAGTAGAGGAATCAAGAGAAAGACAGAGAGAATAACAAGGGTTGTTATTCCTTTATCTCTACGTACATAAATGTATGTGAGCCTAATTCTTGGAGAAGAATTTTATGGTGTGCAAAGAGTTGCAAGAGGTTTCTCAATTTAGATAAGATGTCTATTGGTCAAGGAGTTGACACCAAAGGTTGATCTCGGTGTGGATACGCATAGCGCCTTCGTACCATCGAAAGAGAAAGTGATTTTTACTAAAGCGTTTAAAGGTATTTAGATCTGATCTACTATATAGTATATATATTTATTATTGGAATAAAATTTAAGTACAAAATAGATCTTTAGGATTACCTTCTTTTCTTCCGCTGCGTGTTATAAACACATGGTAATCCTTCAGTGGTATCAGAACTTTGGCTTTTTTGTGTTTAAATCTTTATTCCTATATTTCTAAAAGTTTGTGAATTAATAAGATTAATTCAAATATTTTTTTAAGCATATGATGTAGTTATTTTCATTGAGATGAATTTTTAATAAATTAATAGTTAATTTATTTTAGTTTTAATTATTTAATTGTGATTAAATTATCATCCTTTTAAAAATAATAGTTATGATTTTAATCAAATATTTGATTTGATTTTATTTCATCTTGACTTTGATCACAATAAAAGAAATAAGATACAAAGTATTTTTTATTTGTTTCTTATATAACACTATAATTTTAGAAATTAGTTTTTCTAATGTTCTTGATTATAAAGAGTGGCCTGACAACTAGGAGTTTTATTTTCAAGATAATAATCAGTGTATACATTTGATGTATTAAGGATTTAATTTTATATTTTTACCTAGACAACCTGAGAGTATAAAAATTTAATCCATGAATATTGGTAGAAATTCTCTAACAATTGAGATAAATCCTAAAAAAAGTTAGGAGTTTGTCAAAAATAAATTCATCTCTTGTTTACAAGGAGCAACCTGACAACCAGGAGACTTGTACTCAAAGATAGAATTTATTTATACATATGATGATGTATAAGGGGAATTAATTTTATACTTGAACCTAGACAACCTAGGGGTATAAAATATAATTCAGTTAAATAATTCTCTTACAGCCAGATAATTATTTGAGATTATAATTGTATGGGATATAATTTAATCATATTTATTTGGAATAGGTATGAGTAACAACTTGACAACCAAGGTACTCATTCACGATTCTAAATAATTTTGTCAGAAATATAGATTTCTTATTTACTTTCATATTTTAAATTTTTAAATATGTCCATCTTTCGTATGGCATACTTGAAAGTAATAAATTGGCTATACATTAAGAATTGTTCTTATGTATGAAAAGGTTATCATGGATATGATAATCCTATTAAAATAATATTGTCCAATAAAATTGGTGATGGAATAGTCAGTACTTATGAAGTATTTGAAATATTGCTTTACTGCGCAATATGTATTGTTTTTGACAACCATGATTTTCAATTTCAAAAGTATCTACCCACTATTTACTATTAAACATCTTGAGAAGATGTATGATACCCAAAGCAAGATAGTACAACTATCAAAGATTTTATTTAAATTAGTGGGAGTATTGGGCAATATATTTTGAATTAAACAACTTTAGAAGTTGAGATGCTATTAGGCAAATGGCTTTAGCGAGAACTGTTCTTGCAAGCATTTTTAGAGATTTATTTTATTGCAAACAATTTATAATTGGTTTTAATATGATTAAAGTTTGTGGCCTTTTTGAAAACTCAATAGGAGTATTGAGGATGCGAATCTAAACTGCTCTTAAGGGTTGGTTTGACCAATAATAAAAATATTGAGTATTTTTATTATAAGAGTTTAAAGTAAAATCTCTAATATCTAATTGATATTCTATTGAAAAGAGAATGGAATTCTCTTCATGCATAAATACTAGTACTCTATGTACTCCATCATGTTTAAGAAACATGAAATTTGATTTAGTTGAATATCACTATTTGTTAAATATTTAGATTACGTTTTAGAAATATTGCTAAATTAACAAATTTTTTACCAAATCAATTTTTTATCCATATGAGATATGGAAAAGGCATAAGCTGAAACTCAAGAACATTAGAGTTTGCAGATGTCTTATATGTGTTAAGAGATTGCACAACAATAGAATTGACATTAGGTCCGATAAATGAAATTTATTAGTTACCCTAAAGAAATAATGAGATTATTTTTATCACTCTTCTTATGACAAAGTATCTGTGATAAGAAGTTAAACTCTTTTTTAGAAAAGGGATTCCATCTTAAAGAAAGAATGAGAGTACAATTACTTTTATTAGAATTGTATACCACTCAACAGAGGATATACTTTTTTCCTGAAAGTATAAAAGTAAAAGTATAAAAGGTTTGATCGTCAAACTAACTTTTTCAAAAAAAAAAATAGCCTATTTGTATAATGATACAATTCTATAAAGATAGATCTAATGGTTACTTAGATTTTTTTTTTTATAATCATGCTTAATAAGGATTGTCTTTAAAATAAAATTATGCACTATTGTAGTGGGAAATTTCATGTTTTGAGAAAACATGATATTTATTATACACTAGGTGTATTTTACCAAAGGTCAAGCAAACATGCTAAAAAGCAAAGGTGTTTAAGGTCAAAAGAATTTTGATAAACAAAAATGTGCATTGAAAAATTATACACATGATTGATTGGCTCTAGTGCAAGTGGGAGATTATTGAGATAATAGTATGCCCAAGATCCAATCTATCATGATTGGCTCTCGTGCAAGTGGGAGATTGTTGGGAATAAGGAGTATGACCATAATCCAATCAATCATATATCATATAATTTGTTATTGTTATTATATTAAAATATTAATATAATAACGTCCTTGATTAAATTTAGAGATTTATCATTATGATAGTGATCATAATATTGAGAGATAAATCTTTTATAATTTAATCTAAATTGTTCTTGGTCATAGGATTATTAAAAAGGACAATAATCTGGAAAGATCAATATATATATAATGGTCTTCATTGGATGAAAATTAATAGATCTCATTTATTAAATTATATATATAGTTAGGGTGCTAGTTGAATGGATATTGGGTATGATTTAAATACTTGTAGAATTAATAATTAGTCAATAAAGAATCCGTCAACTCTTGGTAAAGAGTTTGAGCTCTATGATTGTAATGACTAGAATGAATAAAACCTTGGCCAAGGGGATTGAATGAATGAAGAAATGAGTTTCTTAGGTCATTCACAGTTCATTATAATAATGGTAACAAGTTAGAGTTTGACAATTAAACCATATTCTAAGGGTTAACCAAGAGCTGGAAAGATGAAAGGAATTATACTTTGTTCTTCTAAGGTTCTTAGTAAAAATATATTACTTCATATTATCAGGTCGTTGAGGAGTGTTGCTAGACGCCAACCTTGATTAGTAAATTTAGTATGACTAATTTACTACCTGCTTAGTATTGAACCTATGGGGTCACACACTAACGAGTGTTCTAATCTTTGCTGTAGAATTATTTAATTATTAATTTGATTTGATCAAATAAATAATTATATTAATTCAAATGGAATATTATTATATTTTTTGCTAGCACCAAGAATATAATAATAGTATGATAATTGAGAATATTATATGAGATTTGAGAATAATTAGTTATCTATTTCTAAACTTGAATTCTAAATTTGGATGAGATCCTAACTGATTCTGTTTCAAATTGAGTTATGATATGATTCATAAATTTAAAAGATTCAAGTTTAAAATAATAAGATATGATTTGAATTTGAATTGAGATTCAAATTTAAAATCATTAACAAATCTCATACTATATATATATATATGCCAAGAGTAGAGGAATCAAGAGAAAGACAGAGAGAATAACAAGGGTTGTTATTCTTTACCTCTACGCACATAAATGTATGTGAGCCTAATTCTTGGAGAAGAATTTTATGGTGTGCAAAGAGTTGCAAGAGGTTTCTCAATTTAGATCAGATGTCCATTGGTCAAGGAGTTGACAGCAAAGGTTGGTCTCGGTGTGGATACACATAACGCCTTCGTAACATCGAAAGAGAAAGTGATTTTTACTAAAGCGTTTAAAGGTATTTAGATCTGATCTACTATATAGTATATATATTTATTATTGGAATAAAATTTAAGTACAAAATAGATCTTTAGGATTACCTTCTTTTCTTTCGCTGCTTGTTATGAACACTTGTAATCCTTTAAATCTAAAATTTTATGTTTTTAACAAAATTTTAAAAAAGACCACAATGTTTTATATTTTAACAATATTTTTATTTTTTATTTTTTCTAAATTCAAACTATTGTCAAATAGTACAAAAATATAGGGAAGTTTTAAAATTTAAAAAAATCCTTATACAAATTCTTACTTTTTTCTTGTATATAATTATTTTTTTATGGAATTTTTATTTTTTTCTTATACAAATTCTTGTCTTCTATTTTTTTTTCGTACTTTATTTTTGCTGTGTACAAATTTTTTTTATTGTTTGTTTAGTTCTGTTAACATTTATAATTATGATAGTTGTATATTATATTTATCATTAAAATTTTCTTAAAATATAAATTATTCACCCTACTAAAAAGACAAAGTAAATAAAAAATTAATTATAACTATCAATTGAGTCATATCAAAGCAACCTTTATAACCCAAAATAGTACTAAATAAACCAATACTAAATAAATTATTAGTAATCAATTGTTCCTTATGCCAGAGTCAAGTTCCAAACCCATGGAAATTTTTCTGTTAAGATTGAATTCAAGGGTAATCTTAAAGTTGGTTCCTATAGAAAGCACTATGTGTAAGCATGCACATTTCTCTTCTCTCTGTTCTTTCTATTATTATACTGTCTTAAATTTAATTAATTCATGACCTTATCAATTATGGACAGGTTTGCTGGTGTAGACCAAGACATTAAAAAGGAAATACCACTGTAGCATAGATGTTGCTGTGACATCTCTTGAATATATTTTTCTTTATCACATAGCACAACATATATGTTAGGGGTAAAAAAATATATACACATTTATATTCATGGACAATATGAATTGCTAAAAATTAACTAGTATCCAGTAGCATAATTCATTTTTGAAGTGGCCTATTTGCAAATTAAAGTGAAGTGTTTAAGACTGAGTTACGTTTTAGTCTCTCTTATGATGAGGATTGAGGTTATTCAACAACTTTTTAAATTTCACACCTACTTTGTCATTTTATTTTACATTACTTTCTGGAGGCAATTTTATTGGTTTGTGTTGGGATATTCATCCCAAACTTATTATCTTTTGAACACTACTTTTTTGTATCGACTCTTGAGGAACGAATTTCTATTTGATCCCTTCGTTTTTTCACAAATCAGCATGTAGACGTTTATTAAAAACTTTCAAATTTAAGTGCATTTTATGTTTTTTAAGGTACAATTTGACACTTTGAAGTAGTTAATCAAGATAAAAAAAATATATTCTGTTAATTTTTTTTCTTTGAATAATTTTGAAAGAAAAGTTAATATTAGGTGGTTCTTTAGAAAGGTTAATATATTTTTTCCAACAAAAAAAAAAGGTTGTAAGAGGTTAAGAAAATAAAGATGACTTGCAATGTTAAGAGATGTTTCAATTGGGGATAATTGTACTATGGATTCATAAGAACACTTGTAAACAAGTTAATCAATCTATATGTAGAAATTGAAAGAGCTGCATATGTTTTATAGGATCCAAAAAGTAATTTTAGTTTTTAATGAAGATAACAAAATAATAAAGTTTGTTATAGATAAGTTTGTGTTATTAGTAAAAATCCTATTTTATACTTTATATCTTTATCATTCATCTTAGAGTGTTCAAAATTTTGACTCAATCTAAAGCATATTTTTTGGATTGAATTTATTATATGTACTCAATATTAATTTTGAATCAAGTTCGAATCATGCCTCTCTTATGATTAAAATATAAATCTTATATTTTAATTGATCTTCCTAAATATTTTTTTTGGAATAAAATAATTGAATTAATTAATTAGAACTTGTTTGAATAAGTTCATAACTAACTTTTTTTTAATTTTTAACTTATAAAAATATATAGTATTAATGTGTGGTATAATTTTTAAAATCAAATTATAGTTTTCTAAAAAATTATTTAAATATTTATGAAAAAGTTAAAATAACTTTTCTCATAATAAAAAATTTATCATAATTTTTTTAAATAAACATTTTTAAAATTAAAAAATTAAATACAAAATAATTTAACTAAATTACAAATCTCTTCTGAAGTCTCTCCCATCCATACATAACTAGAGAGTGGTGGGGAAGTGTTGTTGCGACGGTTTCAGGAGATACGGTTGCTAATGGCATGTGCGGGGAATCTGAACCTGAGATCAGTTTACAACTATGACGTTTTAATTACTTATCTAATTTTATTCTAAACATTGTGATTGTTTTTCTAATTCTAGGATGATGTTGGTTGTTCTGATCCAAAAACCATAGATATGTTGGTGGAAAATGTGGATCTAGTAAATAGAAAAAGAACCTTCAGGCGCAGGATGATGTTGCCATAAAAAAAAAAATTGTGTTTCGGTTGCTATCATTCTTCATTACCAGATGATAAATATTGGTGTATGCACTCTTTTTTACTACTGGCTTAAAAATAATTTTACGGAAAAATGATAGTTAAAATATTGATACATGTTATATTAAATATTTAATCATCTAATAATTTTTATCAATCATCTTTATGAAAACATTTTCATATTACTAGCGACCTTTTTTTGGATTTGGCATGCCATTGCAAGTATATTAAAATTATAATTTCAAACCACTTGAATATATTGGCAGGTAATATTGCATCAACCACATTATTCACCCTACAAAACAATTGCAAATACACTGTTTGGTCCGAGTTCACGGTTGGAAATGCCGGCAATGGCAATATGAACTTTTATGATGTGAGTTTGGTAGACGGTTACAATGTTCCTATGGGATACATGCAATCGAAAGAACCGGTAACTATTAATAATAATATGCTTATGATGATGCTTCAAACACTTGTAGATGTTTTGGAGCAAATTACATCATCACTTCTTGCCCCACAGAATCTTCATAAATCCTAAATCTTAGGTTTTTTTTTTTTTTTTGGAGTTATTATAGTTGTTACTTGTTAGTATTAAAGAAAGGGTGTTTGTGATTGGTTTATTAGTTAAGGGCGAAAAACTTAGATAAAGAAATTTATGCGAAAATTGATAACTGAAAATCATTTAAATGATTTGATAGATTTAACTAAATTATTATTTAATTATTCTTACCTATGAACTCCACATGAAATTAAGTGCTAAGATTCTATTTTAGTTAATTTAATCATATTTAATTAGAATTGAGGAGCTTGCCTCTTCATGTAGTGTTTTTTTTTCTTTTTTTTTTTTGCATTGTTCATTCTACCAGAATTTGGAGAGGAGTAATTTTATATTTTTTTTAAGATAGTTCAAATGACATAATCTCTCCATTCTTACCTAAATGTTTCGAGTTCGAGTCTTACGAAAAAAAGGTAAAAAATACAAAACAAAAATGCTCTATGAAAATAACTTAAATTAACTCAAAAAAAATTTTTTCCGTTGTGATCTTTATTTTTGGCCAAATCTTTAAGAGATTTTTTTTTTTGCAAAAGTAAACTATTAGTTTGATAAATAAATTAAGCTTTAAACAATGAAGATAAACACACACTTATTCTTATTAGTAGCACCAACATTCAAATCGATTTCATTTTAATATAGTATTATAAACATAAAATTGGTTATACTTTTATCTACGGTTTAATTATTGAGCTCTTATAATTATATTAAATTTTTAATTAGGTTAATTTAAAATTTTATAATTAGGTCTCTACTTAATATTTCACAATTCATCCTACATTAAACATAAAAATAAATATTCTAAGAATATTTTTTTGGATTTAAATAACAAATTATAAATTTAAACATAAATTCAAAATTTGGTAAATCTGTGAGATCCTAATTACTGAAAATATTATTAGAGGACAGCTATCAAAGTGGAGGGGATATAAAGGGTCCGTATTGCATATTTAATTTGATAATATAACCATACAAATAAAATTTTATCTTTTTAGATAATAATAATAATAATAATAATAATAATAATAAAAAAAACAAATTTGGTAACTTTGTTTAACCGTTGTGGTTTATTAAGATTACTTCTTATCAAATAAAATTTAAACAAAGTAAAATGAAATACGTATTGCTTGCGCCCAAAGAAAAAGATATTATTGGCCATATTTAGCTAGTTTGTTTTTTTTTAACTTTAAACAATGAAGATGAACACTATTTTAAGCGTATGATAAATCAAAGATAAATTTAATTTAAAATTAAAACAAAAATAGATAAAGAGGAATAATTTTATAATTTTTATTCGGATCAAGTAAAGAATGCAAAACAAAAATGCTCCATGAAAATAATTTAAATGGACTGAAATTATGATTTTTTTTTCTTTTCTGTTGTGATATTTATTTTTGGCCAAATCTTTAGAAGATTTTTTTGGTTTTTGTTTTTCAAAAGTAAACTAATTAATTAGTTTGATAAATAAATTAAACTTTAAACAACGAAAATGAACACATACATACACTGATTCTTATTAGAGAAATTCTCCATATACAAGCATTTTTTTATACAAGTCTTTACAAGTTATTATATTAGCGCGCTTGAATGTTACTGCACGTTCTTCTTCCTCTTCCTCTTCTTCTTCTTTTCTTTCGTTTCTTACTTTCTCTTTCTCCTTCTTCAACCGTTACTGCACAATTTCACTGCACCGTCTTCTTCTTCTTGCTGCACATTCTTCTTCCTCTTCCTCCTCCTCTTCTTCTTCTTTTCTTTCGTTTTTTGCCTTCTCTTTCTCCTTCTTCATTTACGTGCTTTTCTCTTTGTTTTCTTTTTTCGTTATTCTTGATTTCCATTATTTTTTGATATCAAGCTCTGAAATTATTTTTGAAGAAGAAGAAGCAGCAGAATATGAGGAGGAGAAAGAGAAAGAGTTCTGAATTATGCATAAAGTGTCCTTTGGGTGTATTTTCTATAATCGTTTGGGTGTATTTTCTATAATCGTTTGGGTGTATTTCTGAAGTTCCATTATCTTCAAAACGATTTCAAAGCTTGATTTCAGAAACCATGAAAATCGAAAAAAAACGAAGCAAGAATACCAGTAATAAACGCAAATAAAACAACTAATGAAAAGACAAAGAGAATAACGAAGAAATACATGGAGGAGGAGGAAGAAGAAGAAGAAGGAGAAGAAGAGGAAGAGGAAGAGGAAGATGAGTTGTTCATAATCCACGGTGAGTGAAGAAGAAGAAGAAGAGGAAGAGGAAGAGGAAGAGGAAGAGGAAGATGAGTTTTTCATAATTCACGGTGAGTGAAGAAGAAGAAGAAGAAAGAGGAAGAGGAAGAGGAAGAGGGTTCATAATTCACGGTGAGTGTAGCGCTTTGGAAACTAAATAACGCATTAAAAGACTCTAATGTGTAGCATCTTGTAAAACTTGTAAGTCAAAAAGACTTGTATGTGTAGCAAGTCTCTTCTTATTAGTAGCACCAACATTTAAGTCCACTTAATTTTAATATAGTATCATAAACATAAAATTGTTTATACTTTTATCTACGGTTTAATTATTGAGTTGCTATAATTATATTAAATTTTTAATTAGGTTTCTAAAGTTTAAAAATTAAATGATACTTCTGTTTGCCTGTTTTAACCGTATGATAAATCAAAGATAAATAATTTGATTTAAAATTAAAACAAAACAAGATCATATCATATCATATCAATTAAATTTAAATAAAACCGCCCAAACAGATTTTCTTTCTTTTTATGAAGCCACTCAATCGAACACTATATATTTCACTTTCCATATCAGGAAACTCTTACATTCCATTCCAAGAACACTCACATTACACTCCAGTTTTTCAATCATGCCTTTCTTGTTACAGGCAACTCTTAATCCAAAATGGAATGGCTTGGTTTTGTTAGCGGAAGAAGCTGCTGCCGCAATGGCTAAAGAAAAGTTGGAACAAGAAGGCCACAATGTTGTTGCCAGTAATGACGACAACACTGTTAAAGCTAATGACTTGGTTGTTGGGAATGAAGATGATCATGAAACTCATCAACCCCGCCGCAAAAGGATTCGGGTTCGACCCCCTTATCATGAAACTCATCAACCCCGCCGCAAAAGGATTCGGGTTCGACCCCCCTTGACGGCGGTGCCAAGATTGCCTCAAGAGTTGGAGGCGAAGTTCAAAGAGCTGTGTGGAGAAAATCCTATCTGTCTTATCCTACAAAAATTATTGTATGAAACCGATGTAAGAGAGAGGCATGCTAGGATATCGATGCCGTTCAAACAAATCAAGAGTTTTGATTTTTTAACTGAAGAAGAAAAGACGATGCTCCATCAAGAAGCAGAGAAGTTGTATGCCCGAGACCGGAAAACCATTACAGTGACACTAATATACAAGCCAAGAACCAATGGCGGTGATGGTCTTGATGATGCTGTGAAGGAAACTGAGATGAAACTTGGACAGTGGAACATGAACAAGAAGAAGGGCAAAGGTGGAAAAGAAAAGAAGATCAGTCGCATGTATGTGTTGAATGGCAAACACAAAGAGGTTGTTGAAGAGAATAAGCTGGATGAAGATGTTGAAATTCAAATCTGGGCTTCAAGAAAAACTATAGATCAAAAGCTTTGCTTGGCACTTTTTGTTCCTGAGAAAGACCAAGAGGATATACTCATGATTGAAAACGTTTAAATGGTGGGTGGAGTCTATGCTGAAAATTTATTTACTGGTAAGATTTATGATTTAGGGTGTGTAAATTTATTTTTAGTATTGTTACTTTATTCACAAGTAACAAGTTTAAAGTAGAAACCGATCGGATTCCTCAATATTTCTCCTCCTTTACTTTTTTGGTTTTGTTACCAAAGAAATTGTTATAGTTCAGGACCATTTTGACTCGTACAAAAATAAGCCAAAAATACAAATAAAACTAATTATAGTATATTCTTGTAAATGAATGTTTGGGCTTAGGCCCCGATGTACAACCAAAAAAAAAATATTCTTGTGAATGCATTAGAATATATATTATTCACAATTACAATTGTAGATATTGCATTCGGTAACTAATTCAATTGAATCAGTGACCCAATATGATAGCATTATAATCAATATTATCGTATATTTTTGGTGAATGCATTATAATTTCGTATTAGTGGTTACGTTAATACGGTAGAATCGATTAAATTTTTGCCTAATTGAAAGCATTCATCTTTAGGAAATTTGTCGGCTTGTTTTTCTTGTCATTACGTTCCGAGGTTTAGTTTAGAACTTCTAGATGATTAACATGGTAACAATTATGAATTATACCTTTCCAGGATTAACATAAACTTTACTATGGGTATGTTGAGATAAATACCGGTAGAATTTTTATGTGCAAGGTTCGTGATTAATTTTATACATCAAACTTGACCATGGAAATTCTTACCCTCCGATACTTTGAAGACGATACTGCAAACATTAATTTCGCAGGGAAACAAATCACCCATAATTGAAAACAAGATATCAGAACGGGATAAAGGAATTAGGAATGAAGTAGAGAGACTAGAGAGCAAAAACTTTCCATTTTAAAGGGCCTTCGGCCAAAACACTGTTAAACCATGTAACCTTCCTCTTTTTTCTTTTTCTTTTTTTTTTTCCTTTTTTTTATCACATTTTTTTTTGGTACACCTTTCTTCATCTCATTTACTATTATACCCTTTCCATAGGTCTCAATTTTCTCTACAACAGGCTCTCTTTGAAAGCCAAATCAGTAACCTCCCCATCCATTCAACCTACTAGACAATTTAGGATGAGTAAAGTCAATCCCTAAACCTAAGGTGTTGCTTACCACCATTTTTCTCTACAATGACCCTATTTAAAAGACAAAAGAAACTACAACCTAAAACCACCCAAGAAGAGAAAAAAAAATGAAGCTAACTATCTCTTACAGATATTCCTTTGGAGGAACTATCTCTTAAGGTAAAACTACTCCGGACGCGATTAAACCATGATAGTTTCAACTCACCGGAGCCAGTGCACTGACCCTCACCCTCCTTTTTGCTGCTGAATAGGGTTTGGTCAGTGCAGTCCAGTGATGCTCCACATGCTAGATTGTATGACTGGCATGCAGAATGACATACTCGAAGCCTGTTGTCTCCATCACCGTCGCACTTTTGGATGGAAATCTGAGGAATTATGCAACATGCTCATCAGACAAATTGGCAAATTACCAAATTTAGAGTGAGAGAACAATTTTAACAATCTAATGGTTCTACTCTCCACAAAATGCAATGTTGGATCTAGTGAGAGAACAATTTTGAAGAGTCAGGGTTATTGTCACAATTAATGGTTCTAGATCATATCTTATTATTTTAGAACTAAGTGCATTTGTTTCAGCTTTTTCCCGACAAAAAATCACTTTTTCCACTGAAAACTTACTTTGCGTATTTGCATAATCAAATTGAAGAATCACTTCTAAGAAAATTAGATAAGAATAACCATTAAATTTGACAGTAATGTGAACTCTAAAGAAAAAACATAGAGAAAAAAAAAATGGAGTTGCCAATGAGTAAGAATAAGACCATTATTTAAAAACATAGATGAATAAATAACAGGAAAATAATCGTAGGGATAACTTTAGCAAAGAAAAGATAGAACTTACCCAGCATGCAAGTCGTTTAGCCGCCTCGTCACAGTAGGAACTCCCAAATATATTAAATAATTTCCTTGCACCACCAGGAAATAGTCGGTGGTAGTTGGGCATGACAACCACTTCTTCTAGCTGCTGCAGAATACTAGGTTCACTAGGTGCACAATGCTGCCCAGAAATACCCTTTCCCAGCACTTCCTTGCAAACTGAAAGGCTGGAGAGGAGCATTGAGCTGTTCTGGCAAGTATATCCCGCATAGTCTGAACATCGGAACTCACAAACTCCATTATCACAAACCCCACCATGAAGGCTGCATTGCTCATCACAAACCGCTGCATGAATTATTGGGAACGGGTCAATAAATAGTAGTTTCACCAATTATATATATGCCTACTTTTATTGTTGAACAAGACTGATCCAACTGTTTAAATTTTCAATTAACTAGTAGTTGTGTTTCCAAAATTATAGAAATAAAATACATGAACTTAAATTAATCAGATGAAACGGAGGTTAACTATCCTAAAGGAACTACAACATAGCACGTAGAAAAGTAATCCAACATAGCAGTACTTTCCATAATCAAGTAAGATATTGCTGCTACTTAAAATTACATTATAAGCAAGAAATACTAAGCATATTCATATATTACAAAGTTAAGAAACTAATAAACCAGTGGAACTAACAAGAAGGAAATATATAGTCTAGTGTAAAACTTGGAATCTTAATATTAACAGATTACCGGTGGAACAGTCAATGCCAGTGTAGCCAGCTTTACATTCACAAATTCCGTTTGAGAGACAGATGCCATTGCCATTGCAGTTGCTCGGGCAGGAATCTGGAATAAGTCAACAATCATTAATAGAGGGAAGATTAAAACAACAATCATTAACTAATAATAAGTATGCGGAAATACAGCATGACATAAGAGCTCACGTTTACTGCAATCATGACCATGAAATCCAAGAAAGCAATTGCAGCGTCCATCAACACAATCTCCATTGAAGTTACACGCATTGGGACATTGCCCAGACACAGCAACTGGGGCTGTGTTACAGAGCTCATGGTATGCAGGGCAGATTAATTCACCTATGGGACAATACAATGAAGGATGATAACTTGTCAATGCAATGGGAATCTAACATCAATGTGTAAACAAACAGAATGGTAATATTCACCATTAAAGCCAGGAAACTGAATGGGTCCACCAGCCCGAGGACACACTTTCCAGATACCATCAACAGCAACCTGTATATAGCATATGAAGCTTCATTCAGGACTTCCGCAATAGAGGTAAAGAAGGCAAGGGTAACATACACTTAATAATGAGAACATTTCACTTATCAATCAAACAACCATACCTCCAAAGAATTATTAATACACCTGTGCTGATAACAACCGTTTCCCTGGGTCGTAGAACCCCGTACAAATCCTGTGCGCACTAATGATGAGGCCATACACCTTTATCAAAAGGAAAACAACTGTTACCAAATCTAAATCCTTATGGCACATGAGAAATGCAAGAAAAGCATATGAATTTGCAGTCAGAGAGATAACCTAGAGTTACTTCCTCGGACTTCACCAAGCATTCTATCAGGTGCACGAGCACTGTTAGTGTCTGTACATGATCCATCAGAGTATGCAACAAAATAAGTGCAATAATCGGCTAATGAGGATTGGCCGCCTGCAATAGCCAGTGAATAGTGAGATCTCCACTACAGCCAACTAAACATTTAGTTTATAAAGAACACAATTGAAAAGACAAATGGCGATCACTACTACAAGGTACAAACAAACTGCAACTATGCAGGGTCAACCTCTAATCATATAAATAAAGACATGATCATGAAAGTATGTACCTTTATTAGCTTGTGGAAAATACTGAGCCCACAGAGGGAGATCTCCACTATATGTTAGAATCGGGCAGTAACCTTCTGCCTCTCTGTTATATGTACAACCTGAGAACTGTGTTGTGTTGCAACGATAGGCCCCCTTCCAAAGATTGCAAGGGGAGGTAACAAATTCGCTACCTTGGTTGCGACCCCAATCAAGCCGGTCAGCCATGCTATAATTAGCTTTATACCATCCGCTATCTTCCAAGAGAGCCAATGTCATTTTAGAAACTACAGATCTTGTGTCAACAGAACCAGTCATAATCTCATTCATTAGTAGCCTCTTCTCCCAATGAGACCCTGTAATACAATTACCAAATTTTTATTGGTCATCTGCTCATGATTAGAAGTACATGCTTGAATATCATACAGTGTCTGTAAGAAGAACTTTTCTACCATGCATTTCTCGATTGGTTATTTTAAGAAACTTAGGGGAAGATTTCAAAGCAACTAAGCTGATTGTCATGGAAGACTAATGCTTTGTTTAGAAGCAAGAAGTTCTATTTAATCATTCTTTTTGCATATAAATTACAGTCCCACCATTTCAGCATATTCACACAGATAATACTGGCAATAGGCCAGGATTCATTAGTCTTGCAAGAAACATGGGTTGGACAATTGCAGGAATCTAGTTACATGTTAACAGAATTTCAAAGAAAAGGAGGTGAAGAAAAAGAGGAGGCAAGAATATGTATCAAGAAATAAAATTTGATGAAATCAAAACCTGATGTGCCACGTCCTCCACCATCTTCCAGCTCTAAACCAGTAAAATTTCCTGAGAATGCCTGCCAAGTGCCAACAGATCACTTATTTAAAACCCTAACAAAATCTTCTGATGAAGGACACTTTCAACATGAAAACAGCAAAATGACATTGATATTGTAAAGAGATATGTTCCCAAACAAATACCCCATAATGATGTCGTGAATGCATGACAACACGTGGAAGAACCACACGTGTTACAATCCGGCCAATCTTTTCATCCATAATTTGTTCAGTAACCTGCAATGACAGAATGACAAGATTTAAAAATGTAAGCAGGTAAATTCCTGAATGTAAGATTGCCAATGTAAGTATTGGAAAGAAAAAATATAGATGATATGATATTCAAGAAAAATTAGGCATTATTTCTCTATGACGGAAATACTTGGCATGTAGCAGCATGCATTACAGTTTCTCAACTGTATAGATATGCCATTTTCCAGAACCATTATATTTTGTCTACATCAATATGAAGAAATTTTACTCTTCTATAAGTGTAAGAAATTAAACTACGATGCTGCATATCTGATTATTATAGAAACACAAACTTATGAGGACTCTATTCCCAAGCATTTCATATATCTAGAGTTATATAGTTATTGTAAGAAAAGATGAATCATATGGCACGAAGACAGCCATTACCTGACTACGGCGTCTTTTCCTTTCATCTCTAAAATGAGCAAAGGCATGGGGATCAAAACCAAGAACATGCATAACCTGAAAAGGATCAACCATGGTGAACAAAGCCACAAATAGATATTTAGGACTTCACTCTCAACCCATTTAGACACAGAAACCAAACTGACCTCGTGTATCAGAGTAGCAGAAAGCAAAGTCTCTGCCTCAGCTGTCAAATGACGAGGAGCAACGTTAACATGTCCTTCACACCAGCAAAACAGAAGTTTTTTTCAGCTCTGAAGCATCCGAAGTGCAAGATAAGACAAAAATATAAACAATAAATTTTTGTAGGAAAATCTACCAGCTATAGCACGTCCCCATTGATCCCGTTCACATGCAACTGCCCAAGCAAGTGTATTCCCAGTTGTGGGTCTCGTAGTCACCAAAAGAACTAAGTCGGCATTGGAGACACCCTCTGGAAAAGGAGAACAAAGACCTCATTTACTAAATTCACAAGCAAAAACTACATTTCCCAGTTCCCACAGAAGGCAGATAACAAAATAATCATACATACCCTCGATATATTCACGTGGAAGCTGCACACCTCCATCTTGTCCGCATGCAGAATATCCACTTAATCGCAAGTTCCCCTTGACTGGCTCAACAGCCAATGCTCTCCTAAACCAGTCAGCTGTCTGCCCTAATGCCTGAAATAAGTTTCCACCAAATGGTAAATATCTCTGCCAATAATTATGCAAATAATAACAATTTAACTGGTATTATTGCTCTAGCAATACCATGAAAAAGAGAAACAAAAAAGTGCCAACAGTTAAGGCGTACCACGTAATACTATCTATCAGCCTAGTTAAGGGTACAATTGAATCAACAAATGAAGTTGTAAACATATGATTCGAAAGTCATAAGGTGCAGAACCGTAAGTGCAAGGTATGCTTCCTTACTTCAGGCTGCCTTTCTTATATTGTTATATAGTGAAACGAAACAAAATCAAAAGGAAATATTGGAAAATCACCTTACGAAGTCGATGCTTTTTGTCCTC
This sequence comes from Arachis duranensis, assembly GCF_000817695.3. Lineage (NCBI taxonomy): Eukaryota > Viridiplantae > Streptophyta > Magnoliopsida > Fabales > Fabaceae > Arachis > Arachis duranensis. Next base: position 110,349,458 of record NC_029777.3, read on the forward strand.
TCCAGAGATATCTTCAGAAGTGCAGTTATGCCAACAATCACCAAGGATTGGAGGATCAGCATGAGGATTACACAAAGGCGAACCTAGCAGCGAAGCCAAAGGAGGCTCCCCAAGCTGCGAAGATAAAATTAAACATTAACTTTATGTATTTATATGTACATGAGAATGAGAATACCAATGCTTAGATATACACTCCAAATGATACTTTCTTTCAATCATATGGAACACTCACTTTAACAATATCACCAACTTTCCGACAATCCCTGTCAGACGAGTGGCCCACAGCGTCATAATTTAGATAAATCCTTATAGGTTGTTTTGCATCCTTTTGAGATTCCACTGATGATGATAAACCAAGCAATGCCCTGCCTCTGTGCTGAAGGGGTTTCAAGACACCAGGCTCGTACACCTGTGGGGTTACCGAATACACCTTGCGACCAGGTCGCTTTCTTTGTTCAATTATCTGGTCGTGTATGCAAGAGTGCGAGGCAACATTCCCAGTCCTCTCTTCTGAGCTTCCCCACTGAAGTCGGTGCTCTACAGGTTTTGCAGTACCAGCTTCCAACCAAAACAATATCAATACAATCTGCCGCAAGAAGCAGCAGTTTAAGAACAGACATCCGACTAGAGCACTCAAGGTCTTCATAATATGCAAACGAAATGCATTCAACAAACTTTATGAGGCAACACAAATTGCACTTTTAAGAAATGATAGAAAACACTAGCAAAAACGATGTCAAAATAGAAACCCTAAAGTTTGAAACCGTATATGCTATCCAAACATACTTACTGAGAAGGTAAGAAATCTTTATCTTTTTCTTTAGCTCATTAAACACCATTGCCCCAAATCATAGATCAGCAAAATTTCGAGCTTAGAATTTCACTAAGCCGAAAACAGAAACTAGAAACAAAGCAATGAATATTCTATAACCAATTATCCCCCAAGGATGTTTAGTTAAAAACCTTCCTTCAAAGCAAAACAATATCGTGCAGAAGATAACTAAGCCGGAAATGAAACGAAACAAAAACCCTCAAATCAAACAAAAAGACCAAACCAGCAACTTC